>NC_045745.1:5903924-5916424 GCF_008692095.1 Etheostoma spectabile | reverse complement strand
AAGTCAAAAGGGCCCTAACCCTTTGGTGTTATAAATTTAAAAAGAAAAAATGGAAGAACACCTACACACATGTGGAGGATACAATGCACGCGCGCACGCACACACACACACACACAAAATGGAAGGCCTCTGTTGCACAGACTGTTCTTCTGGGATTCTCCACTCCACTGAGAGTTGCCTTTACCCTTACATTTCAGAAGAGAAGCACAATATTTGAGTGTGATTTTTAAGGTTCAGTGAGCCAGGTTTGTTGCTGTTGTTAGGCTCCACGCTCTGGGAAGGTTGCTGTAAACGTGCAGCCAAGGAGCAAGCGAACAAACGTACACACACACACACACACACACGCACGCACGCACGCACGCACGCACGCACGCACGCACGCACGCACGCACGCACGCACGCTGAGGGCGATCCACAGTTAACAGCTGGGCCTTGTCTGGAGGCAGATCAAATATAAAAAACATAACATAAAAGGAAATTGGACAGGCTAAATAGTTTGTGTTCCTCTGGGCTCAACTAACAATGGAGATTCAGGGATAGCTTCCTGTTCAGTTAGGCTTGGGCAGTGAAAGCGGATGTATGCAGAAAGCAGTTGTACTGCTATTTTTAGTGCAGTTTTGCAGAAAAAGCTGATGGCCTATTTTCTATCTTGCCTCCTCCCTGATCTTAAAATCAGCCCTCTTGTCCCCTTTTTACCCTGGGCAACTAGTGAGGAAAGCATGAATGGAGTGGTACCTCCCCATGCTGCCTTTTAGGAAGGCTTCACACTGCTAAGCTGTCCATGCCTTTTTCAAGCAGTACAAAAATTCAACGGGGTGTGCAACCAACTTGGAAAAGGCACTGTGCGTGGCTTATTTGTAGGCAAAGCGGAGTTTCAATGTGGGCAGTTTTTCAAGTAAACTAGTCAGTATGAAGAAATGAAAGGCTGTTAAGTATAAAACAACCAGCACTATAAGTGGTAGTAAGTATAAATATCCCATCTACTGGCTACACTAGTAGGTGATTAATCTAAGATGAATCATGATGCTAAAATATCTTTTGAGTTAATCTACCCTTTGTGGATTAACGTATAAAGTTCATATCCTAAATGGTTCTGGAGTTGCGGTCCCTCAGACACAGGATATCCTGAATACCATGTGGCGTGTTGGTTCCTGTGACTGAGGTTCAAATGTAAGTTTAATTGTCATTTAAACTGAAAAAATAACAAAATTAAATAAATGTTTCAGAGAATACTAGCGTCAAGATAAAAAAAAATCTCAAATATGTGGGTGCATCAAAACCTGAGTGCAATAAAAGATCTGAGTATGTTAAAATTAGATGCATACAGAAGAGGAAAGAGTTAAATAACAGACAGTTAAATGTCTGAGAGCATACTAAGTTACACTAATTATGTTTGCAAATAGAGAAACGTAGTGCAGTTTGTTGTTGAGAGAGAGAAAGAGAGAGAGAGAGAGAGTGAGAGAGAGTGAGAGAGAGAGAGAGAGAATGTTGTCTTGTGTTGTATGACCGTTAACAAAGTTAACCCTTCAGCAGAGGTGTTCCTTTCCGTACAGGTTCAGTGGTTTTAAAGTTAAAGGTGAAGTAGGGGATTTGATTCGCTGCGGTATTTTTGTGACGATAATGTTATTAGTGTTGTATATTAGCAGAAGACTTCATTAACCCCCACCCAGGGGGAGTGTGATGATAACTGCTGAGTCAGACCGGTTCAGCTCTGAGATTTTCTCGCATCGCACAGCGCTGTGAAGGAATAATCTCGGAGACCACGTCATGTTCTGCCTCTGGTTTGACGTGGTGAATGTAGTCTACAGCTCACAGCAACTTCATACTATATAGTGTCTGGCTTCTGTTTGATATGTTGTGTTGTCAAATGGCTTTTTATTGAGTTTCCTTTTTTTTTTCCCCACCAACCTTGTTCCACACAGTTGCTATGTTCCTTTCAGCTATCGGCTCGTTCTCCAGGAAAAGTGAAGAAAACTTAGTTTGGTATATTCAGCAATTATGTAACATTCCACACTCCTCAACTTGGCTTGCCTTACCTTATGTTTCTTGCCTGGTTCACGCTCCCCGCCTGCCTTATCCTTCTTGTTCGAGAACGTAAACTTGACATCTCCTTCCTCAAAGGCGTAGGGGTCCACCTCAGGTTCGTGATCTCCGTCTGTTATGGCAGCAGATAGGTATTGGTTCCTCCTGGCTCGATACATCTGAACGCGTTCCTCAGACACCTTCAGGGGCCATTTAGTTGTGGACATCACCCTAGGAAGATGGAAACACTGAGGTGTGAGTAGCGCTAGCAGACCATCAGAGGGATTTACAATTCAAAGGCAACTGATACCCCCAAGTCATTCTAAATTTTAAAAGAGCAAGAGCAGTAGTAAAGAAGAGTTGACTAGGAGTTGAGACGCAGAAAACTAACTCCTGTACTTCAAAAATATATATATTATAGGAATATTATAGGAATAGAAACATTTCCTCAGCTGCTCTATATTTGCATCATGCTGCTGGATATCATATGTTGTAAGCTACCATGTTTATCTGCAGAACAGAAATGGCAGTGATAGCAAACAAATCGGACAGCTGTAAGGCATCAGAACTGGATGGCACCATGTTTGTTGTCAGACAATTACACAGACGTAGTGACTGTAGCACTGACTGCACATACATGCATACATACATACATACATACAAATTTATCACCCGTTACTGTGCTCATAAACGTCTTTTATGTGGCTATGACTGTGGCCTACTTGTATGTAACAGGGCAGGGAGGGAGGGAAAAGAAGAAAACTACTGGCTGCTCGGTAGGAGAGGAGGGACTGACCCAACTTATGTGTTATCCCTCCCCCGTCTGAATTTCTCTGCACCTCTGTCTTCTCGTCATGCCTGTCAAGCTCTGATGTGAGGTGATGGTCTGCAGTGGCCTGGGCCAGAGATTAGCCGCCATTCAGAGCTGTGGCTGGGAGGATTACAGCTCACAAGAATAGCCATTCCAAGCGGCCGGCCCGCTGGGATTGCATAACCCTGTCGATAATTCCCACTATGGCCACCCTACAGCCTGCTGGTCACTCTGCCTGCCTTCACACTGGACAAGCCCCCTCACTCTGTCCATCTGTGTTTCTCCTCTTCTTGCAAGTCTTTCTCCAGCAAACTGATAGCCAGCAGACAGTATTTCTTTCATTGTCAACTGTGTTACAATAGCAGAGGTTTATCTATCTAACCCACTACAACTCATTCTCTCTCCAAGCACCTGTGTGTGTGTGTGTGTGTGTGTGTGTGTGTGTGTGTGTGTGTGTGTGTGTGTGTGTGTGTGTGTGTGTGTGTGTGTGTATATATATCGATGAGTAGTGCTGGCCCTGCACATTGGTAATGTATGATGTCAAAAGGGCACATAGCAAGAGATTAACATGCTGTATGCCGCTAAGCGCTATACCGAATGTTCTGAAGCTGAGGGAGGAGTGAGTGGGAGTAAAGTGGGGGAATCAGAGTGGGAGAATGAGAAAGAGGGAGAAGGTGGGTTTTGCATCAATACTCTTTCAAAACATTTATTTTTACAATTAAAAGTGGTTCAAAGCATACTGGGGCCACTCTGTGACTGGAGCAAAGGTGGAACACAGAGGGTTTGAATGCCTATATGCTTAGTCAGTTTGCAAAGCTATCGCCCTGTGTTTGTATGCGTGTGTATGAGTGTGTACGTGTACCTGTGTGTCTGTGTGTGTGTGTGTGTGTGAGAGAGAGAGAGACAGAGAGGGCATTGAATAGTGATTGTTAATTGTGATTGTGTGATTGTGTGATTGTTAATTGTTAAGTGTCACTCACTCTGTGACCGACACCAGGTTGTCCTGTGATGCCGAGGCCTCGTCCCTCAGCTTGTCCCCTGGCAGCAGTGGCGTGGGCAGCTCGGCTTCTTTCCTGCGGGGTAGGTTGAATAACCTCCACGGTGCGTGGGAGCTGTCCTCCTCCAAGTTGACTGCTGCACCCACATACACAGTGGGCTCAGGAGGGTCTGAGTAGGTGGAAGCTCCGGGGTGGGAGTGGGGGTGATGGGAGTGGAAGTGCTGATTTAAACCCTCTAGCCCCCCAGGTTCCTCGCCGCCACTTTTCACCCTGACGAGGCAGGGCTCCGAGGGCGGCTGGTAAAAGTGTTGGCTGTTGGGGGTTGAAGGGTTCTTCATGCTCTCCCCTGATTCCTCACCACGTTCGCAGGGGTGGGGGCTAAGTGGTGGTGGTTGGGGGGAGTTGGTCTGTTCTGACTGTCCAGCGCTGACCCCCCCACTGTGGAGCTGGGGGGCTTTTTGGATGCCAGACACATCCGTAGAGCGTATACTAGTGAATCGTCCTCCATCCTGGCCCCTCATGGCTAACCTTTGGCCAGCTGTTGCCTCTGCCTCTATTGAAGCATCGTCGCTGGTCAAGCTGCGATGATGGAAAGGCGTCTGGGGTCTTTTCTGCTGCTTGTCACCTTTTTCTGGCTTCTCTCCCCCAGCTTTGTGCTTTGTAGGAGGCTGGGAGGGCTGGCCCGCTGACGGAGTTTGGCCTGGGGTGCTGCCTGTTCGCTGCTTCACTGATTTGTACCTGCAGGTGAGAAGACAAACAGGGAAATATGTTGAGATTATGAGAGACTGGTGGCACTAAGCAAAACGGCAGCAGAGATCATATATCAAAACATAAAGATGTGTAATGACAATGTCTCAGTTTCATGATGCACAGAAACATGTAACACAGTTTATGTAAATTCTCCCTCTAAACCTTAACATCTGCTTCTTCTAAAAAACAACAACAACTACTGTCACCTGCAACATGGCAGCCCCACTAATTCATTTTAAATTAATAAGCAAAAACACCTACATTAGACAATTAGATTACATTGTTAGACTGCAACATCTAATACCCAAATGCTATCGCACATCATAGTTTTCATCCTTATTCACACTCAAACACATGACAAACAAAATGAATCTTCTACCTTATTACAAAACATCCAAAAAGAAGATAAAGAAAATAAACAAAGTACTGACAGTAGAAAAGAAACAATACCTCACCCTTAGCTCCATTGCCTATTCGGCTAGTTCAAATGAGGCTGATCACATTATGCATTACACAGGAATACACTAAGCCAAGTCTTTACCATAGTGCAGGATCTGTCCGTCGCCCTGTGAACTACCTGCTTTGAGACCCCGTGACCTGCCAACAGCCAACCAGGCCAAACCTCTCACCTTCTCTTATCTACCACTGTCTTCTGTTGGGTTATCACCAGTGTTTCTTTAGCCTCTCCGTTGCTGGGTCACCACTCGGCCTGTTGCGTTTGTACATTAGGGTGTTGACGAGGAAGCTGGGTCTCTTTAATTGCCAGGGTACTTGCGTGTGCTGACAATTAGATGTCAAGATAAGCAGACACACGGAACGCTTCCATCTACAAAACAAAGCTAATGGCCAATAAAACTGGCAACAAACAGAGCTTCCCATATCTGTGTCGCCAAAGTGCTGGGTGCTTCCAACAAATTAACATGCTCCAGCTGACTGGCCAAATCCACTCTGCTCTGGTCTGCAGCCCAAGTCGGCTCTCCTCTCCCTAGGTGAAAAAAGGCCTAGTGCAAAGGATTCCCCAATCGAAGTATACTCACACTTGCCAAAAATTCCGTTTAGAAAATACTTTCTCATTAACCATGACTCCGATTTTTCTATCAATCCACAGGGTTGGTTCAGACTCCCCCTACAGAGGTCAGTCAAGCATACAATTATCCAGCTCACTGATTGGACCTGCAGTCTGCAGTTGATGGCACAAGCTTGTGTTTACATGTTGCTCTTGTGAGTAAAGCAGCTGCTTGCAACTGTGGTTGGCCGGCACAGATGATAAGCTAAAGACTGGGAATGCAGGGGTAAGCTGATTTGCTGTTTTTTGTTAAAATGAGGCCCCAAAGACATACAATCAGAATGTGAGTAACAAGAAAACAAACATACTGCTGAAATCAAGCTTTTCACAAGGCTGAATTTAGTAAATAGTTATACACAAGAATTAATATGACAAATATACGCCTGCACATGAGTAGTAGAAATCTTAGTGTGGGTGCTTGCATTTGAAACACAGAGGGGATTCACGCTCTGTTGTCTTTCCCTGCTTACGTCCTGACAACATGCATCAAGTGTAACTGTGCTATCTGTCCTAGTAGATAACAATGACAGTGACATTAAACAAATACATATGAACTCATTCAACATGTTTTGAGC
Source organism: Etheostoma spectabile (assembly GCF_008692095.1). Lineage (NCBI taxonomy): Eukaryota > Metazoa > Chordata > Actinopteri > Perciformes > Percidae > Etheostoma > Etheostoma spectabile. The sequence goes on along the minus strand of NC_045745.1, from coordinate 5,910,202 downwards.
TAATTTGTCAACGTTAGGAGCATCCAACATCCATTCTCCTTTTACCACCACAGTATTCCTTAAGTGCTCCATCAGAGGTCAGCCTATTCTTTCTCCTTCAAAATGTTCCCATCAGTGAGGGAATAAAAATGTCTGACTTACAGAAACACACAGGCCAGGAGAGGTTACAGCCCTGGCAAGCTGTCACTTAGCCAAAATAGTGATAAATTGAAAAATATGAAGAATAATATGCTTGTCAAAGTCTAGACATGGATATAACTTGCAGATATTTTGCTGACTATGGCCCTCGGTGCCTTTGTTCAAAGCTCCATATACATCCTGTATACCCTCTTTGAAATGTCTAAGCACACATATACAGTATATAAGCCACATACTATATTTCCACGTGGGAAGTGACTGACCTGGAACAGTTACAATATGACCTCTGGGAATGCTCCACAAAATCCCAGGCTGCCGCTTTCTCAGCCAGCTCTTCCTCACAGGTACCATTGGTTGCGGCTGAGAACTTCCGCCTGGAGAGGGGGGGAAAAAAAAACTTTAACACAATTCTACGAATGGCTAATTTTGTAATTCATGTGAACAGAGCCATCTTCTTTTTTTTTTTAATTTCTTTTTAAACACAAATCCTAAAATTGTGACACAAAATCCCCTTTTACTACTTGAGTCCTTTTTGATGTTCCTTTGGTATGCAGTGGTGAAGTGGAAAAGCTTAGTGTTGAAGGATTTCATCTCCCTGCTTGGAGCAATAATATTTTGGCTGACAAGCCCAATAGCTAACACCAGCCGACATGCTGTGCTTGGTCATAGGACAACAGATCCCGGGTTGCTCCCAATGTGTCAGATTCACTGATGGTGAATTATACAACAGACCATATGATAAAACTGCAAGCTAACTCTTACTTTAATTACTAGTACTGCTGGGCAGTATACCGTTTCATCCGGTAAACCAGTTATAATTTCCCATACGATATGACATCTTTCATTTACCGCCACAGTGGTGCATAGTCATGAAGAGCGCAATGGTTGAGCCAAGCTGTGAGTGTTTTAATTCAGAAGGGAACCTATGTTAACGGTGTTACCTTCTAAATCTTGTTAATACATTTATAACATAAAATTGTTTAACCCACAACTAACTCTCTTTAACGTAGTAGAACACCATGGCACAACAAAATATTCTAACAACAATAATTACATCTACAAATTAACACCACCGAACGGCATGCTGGGTAACATTAAAGCTGCTAGCTAGCCAGGGAGCAGGCCAGTCTGTTAACAGCTGGGAGAGACCAGAGACATCAGAAGAACAAGAGAGCAGCCGTCTGCTGTTTACAAAGCATAAAAACGGCCGTGCTAACCAATGCTACTCTGCCAAGAGGTGGAGCGACATCACAAATGCAAAAACAATCCACCTATGGTCCCGCTACCGACGGTCAAGAAAGATGGGTTCAGAGCCATGATAAAAACACTGGATTCAAGAAATGTATTGCTTTTGCCGAAATACTTCAGCCAACCTACTATCCAAAAATTATACAAACAACACTGAAGCAAGCTAGGAACTGCACTACAACTACATACCTGTGGTCAAGGTAGTGTTCATACAATTATCTTACAATATTTGGGTCTGAAAGGAGAGGAATTTTAAAGTAGTTGGCATATCTATTTATTTTTAAATTATTTTTCTACTACTTTGCACAATAAAAAATAGTTCACATTTTGCAACTGTTTAATGCATTCTGACTCCTTAATATAATGTATAATCTTGTGGGGCCAAGCAAACCCTATAGTAAAAAAAAGCTTTCAGTAAATATGATAACATGAACATGTTTTTATATTCTATGTACTCTGACAGTAGAATTAGCCATTATACACCTATAGAGGCTCAGACATGCAAAAGAAAGTGGTACACCGTGAAATCTCCAGGATCTGAAGGAAAAACATCCTGCCCAGCACTAATTACTAGGGATTATTCGCATCTAGTTTCTTATGGTATTTATGTAGGGTTTATGTATGAATAATAAAAAATTATTTACAATGTTTCCAATGCAAAATACATCTCATTCAAAGTGGTGCTAGGCTTGTGTAGACCTTCAACCAATTGAAGTAGTTGAGTTAATTGTATTGTTTTAAACTGAAAATGAGACTTCCAACTTTCCAAAAGTACTTGAACACTGCCGCACAATCGCTCTTCTTTACAAAATCTTGTGGGTCTAATTTTTATTTATAGCATGGCTGATCAACATGTGCTACTTTCAAGAGACAAAAGCAGACTCACTTGTTCTGGGCTCGGTTGATATTGCACTCTTGCCAGACGCGCTCCACCACCTGACTGGCTAGCCGGCGTGGAACCTTGCCTCCATGGTGACTTGTTCTGTCCACGCTGAACGCATCACATGATGAAGGCATCTTAACCCACTTCTGGGCCGAGTGAGAATCCACTGGAGGGACAACATTTGACAAAAAAACGTTACTAATACGGATCAATTCAAAAGCAAGCCTCACCCTAAAGGCTTAACTGAAGAATTTATAGTCCTGTCTCATAAAGTTCCACAGTGTTCATCCCACTACCTGTCTGTGCCTCCTCAGGCGATGTGGGAGGGGTGAGGGTCACCAAAGACATGGCGGGCTCTCGCTGGGAAGCAGGCACTTGGTGGCCACCCGAGTAGACGGCAGTGCAGTGGGAGGACCCCACAGGGGCCACAACAGGGATGTCTGACTGAGGTACCAGCACTAGGCAGGCTGGGTACACCATCCGCACACCACCTGCACACAGAGGTGGATGTTCAGGAGCCAGACCAGTCAAAACCAAAGAAATTAAAACAGATAAAAACCAAAATCAATTAAATTATGTATATTTCAAAAACTGACCTACGAGGACCTCCACAGAGGCCAGAGAGTCATCTTCCCAGTCCATGTCCTCTGTCTTGTCCTCCGACACACTCTCCTTGGCACTGGGACTGATGGGATAGAACTGGTTCCACTCCTCAAGCAGCTTCTGTGTGGGTGGGTCTGACATCTTAAACGACTGGCCAGTCAGCGTCCCGTTCAGGCCGAAAGGACTCAGGATCACTAGTCAAAAGGAAAGGGTGGAGAGAAGAAGAGAAAGACAAGATAATGTTAGTCAACGGACAACTCTAACTCTGCATTATTCTCACAAGACAAGACATTGTACCTTATCCCAATCGAGGGTCTAAGGACAGAGGGGGTTGTATGCTGTACAGATTGTAAAGTCGCTTTAGGGAATATTGGTGTTTTGAGATATTGGGTTATATAAATAAAATTGATTTGTCAAATCCTTTTTCCATCTTTTTTCCATTACCTCTGCATCCTCCTACTTCCCATTTGTTGTTCTTACTTTCATTGCTATCTTTCCTCTTTCCCAAGCTCTTACTGCTTCAAGCTTTACCCATTTTCTACATCTGTAAACTGCTTCCTTGCAGTGGTTCCACATCTTTCACTCACTTTTTGATCCTTTCATTCCATAGTCCTCATTCTTTCTTCTGCCATACCTTCTTTTGTCTCCTTTTCAACAAATTGGATTTATCCTCCTATCTTGTCCTGATTCCTTTCTATCATTAGTCCTTCCTTACACCCTTTTCCAAAGTTCTTAAACTCATGCCTTCCCTCAATGCCTTCTGATTTTATCCATTGTTTGTTCCTACTTTCACTCTTGCAACAATCTAATTCCTGTCTTGATCATCTGTCTTTTCCCACATGCTTTCCTTTCCCTATCATTTTTGCCATATCTGGCCGAATCAGCAGTGCTGTGACCTTTCCAGAGCACCGCTGGACCCAGCCGGTCCCAGCTGACTTGCCAAATACTTACAGAGCAATTCAGACGTCAATAATTGGCATGCGGTGGCCTCTCAGAGCCCATAAACAGAGGCTTATAAAAAGAGCCACTCCTCAGCAAACACACTTGACTGCACATACATATGAGAGTCACACAGAGAGCCAATCACAGACCTACATACGTCAGAGAACGCAGATAGTACCAAGAACTAACATACATAATGCATACACATGAGCACAGATACCATATGCATATTAACTTTAGAGAAAAATGCGCACGCACGCACGCACACGCACACACACGCACACGCACACACACACACACACACACACACACACACACACACCTTGTTATCCATCCATTCTCTCTCTCTGCGTGTATCATACATTTGAATGAGAGAGGAGGTATAATGGTTCTACAGACAGACAGGCTGGGTGGCTGGGGGTGTGAGTGAGCATTACACGTCCCTCTCTGCACTGCTTATCTAGTGTGTCATTACTGGACTAGATGGCCTCTGTCCCCAGGTATTGATCTTGCGGCTGGAGCTAAGAACAGCTTCCAGGATGGGAAAATGGTGGGAGACGTCGGTCAGAAAAGAAAAAGAATGTGAGATGCATTAGCAGTAATTCACCTCCCAAATCTTCTAACACTTGAAGTTATTATGATTAAGACTGTCATGAAACCAAACCTCATTTTTGTGGCACACATTTTAGCTGCTATACCCAGTGTAAATCTATGGATCCACCATTCCCACACAGGATTCAGCACGAGAGATTTAGAGGGGATCAATCCAGCTCAATTGTATCTCATTGAGATCAGCCTCAATGTTTACTGTTTACTCTCTCTCTACTGCATCAGAGCTGTATTGTTAAAGCAAAGCATTTACTTCCTAGTACAACTGCTTCACATGAAAAACATTCAACTGGCAAAACACAGGATGGCTTTTATTGTTAAGCAGGCACAGGAAACAATGTATTAATCACCACTCATGGCACTGAGCGCTATTGTTCACCAAACATGTATCTACAAAACAAGAGTCCTTTTTGGCATTTTCTGTCAGCGGACCAGTTTCATTTTTGCAGTAATGGAACAAATGGGAGCGGTTAGATTAAGAGCTGCAGGCGACAGACAGAAACTCCAACTCCTTGCAAGGGAACCGACTTTACTATGTCCTGCTGTTGTGTGGATAACTACTCACAGCATGTACAGTACAAAATCATATTGTGATTACAATTATTGATTGATTTCTTGTTTTTCTTTGGTGAGTTTGTTTGGCTGCACTGCAAACAGATACACCAGCTGCTCTAGGTAGGGAAGTAAGAGCATTGTGGAGCATTACTAGGCAAAGTTTGGTACTTAGAGAGATTATTTACCCTTAAATGAACATGAGGGCATTAAGAACACTTAAATACTGGAACAAACTAAAGCATGAAACATGTCCAGAATAACGTTTTTACCCTAGCCTACAGAACTACCTCTGCAAAAAGGACCCCGAGGAGGGAAGAACAAAAGGTTACGTTGCGGTACACAACAACAGCCAGCTATGGACGATCATATTAACCTTAATTAAATTCCACCCCACTCCTTTTCCCTTTCATGTCTGCCTTTCCTGCTGCACACACACTCCAAAGACCTGAGGCCAGTTGTGGAAGAGAGATCAAATTCCGCACAATTATGGAAATGGTTTAACGTTTTCCCCATCACCACCCCACCCCAACCTCCCCTCCATCCCTTCTGCCTCTCTCTCTGTCTGACTGTGAACCTATCTCTGGCTCCCTGAAGACATGTCAAATGTGCTCAGATCAGTGTAATGGGCTGAGAGTTCATTACATTCACTCTGCGCCCTTTTATGAGGTCATATCCTGGAGAGGTCTGCCTGCCGGAGCGCTCTGCCGCACAGTAAACCAAGCTTGGCAGAGGGGGGTGGTGGTGGAGTGAAGGGGGACAGCCCTTCCTCGACGCTATGCTTGGTTAGCCAGAAGGAGATGCACTGCGGCGGTGAAAACACACACCTGCGCATGGACACACACCGTACTCAAAGACAAAACACTGATCAGAAAATACATTCACACTATAGAGCCGCGTGTCTGCTTCATTGGGTGCATATAAATCAGTGATTCTCAACATGGGGTGCAAGTACCTTTAGAGGGGATTCAGGGTATTTTACAGTGCATCCTAAAATGAGAATTAATATTATTTCAATTGTTAAATTTCAAGATAATCCACAAGAATTCAGTACGTAAGCAGTTCAACTAAAGCAATGTAATCTCCCAATGGACAATGTGCATGTGTGTGTGTGTATGTGTGTGTGTGTGCGCGCGTGTGTGTGTAGGTACTTGAGATGACAATTTTAAAAACGGCAAAAGGACAGGCATTCATTGACCAATAAAATGAGTCATAAGTAACGAGCAAGGAAAGCTCTAGACATAGGGTTAGTTATACATGAATTACTGCGGTGAGAGGAGGAAGAGATCACGGTTATGACTCG
>NC_045745.1:5900383-5903914 GCF_008692095.1 Etheostoma spectabile | reverse complement strand
GTAGGGAGAGGGAAGGGTTCAATCACATCAGTACAACTATAGAGGAAAAGGGAAAAGAGGGAGACGTTTCCTAGTTCGTCGCTCAACTTCATTTTCTTGTAGAAAGAACGATTTTGACAGAAAAATCATCTCTCAAGATCTAATCAAAAGTCTGTCAAATGGCTATTTTGTCAGTGTTCTGGGCAGCAATCTTTTCTATTTGGAAACACATGGTTGAAAATGTGTGTATTATCTTGAGTCTAGTTCAGGTGGCATGTTGTGAACAACAGGGTTCCTTTATCTGCAAGAGAAAAGGATCAGGGGAAGTCGGCAACGAGCAGGTGAATAATGCTTGACGCAGGTATTCATACCTCAGTTTTGTTACAAATAGGATAAGTGTGTGATGCTTTCATTTTTATTCTAGTAGTGTTGTTTAGAAAGCAAACTATTTCCTTCCCTTCACAAAGTAAATGTATATTACAGTCATTACATTAACATTTCTCTGTGCGAGTGGAAATGCAAGCAAACAATGGTTTCGGGATTATATAGTGTTTGGCTTAGGGTGGGGTAATGAATTTAGAGCCAATGATGGAATATCATTAGAGCCACACATTTTTATAGCTACACCATACTACACCACACTATAATTTAAAGTGACTACAGAGGCTGTTCTCTTTTGAACTGGCTGCAGGCCAATCTGTAATGAAAGACTGCCTGACAGAAGATTGTATATGCATTATCTAAGCAACAGCACACACACAGCTTATTAATACAATTTATTCAAAATAACTACACTCTTACACTTGCACTGAGCATTTCATGTTTACAAGAAAAGGAAGGAAAACGAAGGAAGGAAATGCTTCTAAAAGCATAATTCCCTTATCTACTCCACTATACTAACTTATCTCCTGGAGGCAACAGGTTGGGTGCTGTGCTCAACACTGGTCTACTTGAATCCTGAAGATTGACTTGTGTTTTAGTAGATGCTATTATCTGAGATTGATCACAAGCAGTATTGTGTTTTTTTTTTGTGTGTGGTTCAACTGGCTTACTGAAAGTAAAAGTAGCGAAAAGCCTGTGCAATAGTTTTAAGGAAATTACATTTCAATATCTGTTATTAGGCATGTTGTTTCTTTTGCTTTTCTTTCATGAAAGGGACCAAAGACGGCTTTGACTTCTACATTGGCCCAGTGATAGATAGTGCTTTTGTTGTTGTTTTTAACGCTCTTTTTTTTGTTTATCATTGACAGCAGATATGTAACCACTTATGATTTAACAATGAATTGAACCTATTCATGGAAAAGTTTTACTAGTTTTGCAACTTTGTGAGTGTGAAAGGCAAAAAATACAGCTTTATTCTTACTTCAAAAATATAAAACATTTAGCTAAAAGTTTTAAACTCAAACAGCAACCAGGGAAATGTTTCCCAATTTCAGGTCAAAACAGCATTCTGCCCAGTTTGGTGCATTTGTATTGATTAGAATGCTAGTATGTGTCTTAATACTAAATACATATTAACATTTGGTAATTTACCATGAAATGTTTTCTGCAAGGCTGCAGCATGTGTGAGATCCTCTTGAAATTGCAAAGCAGTAAAAACAGCAAAAACAATAGTTCTGGTCTGGCTGTCTCAGTGCACAGGCATGCAAACAGACGTTCAAACGTCAGAGGGCTTACACTGGATTCTGTCAGCTGATTACGGCCCTTTGTTTTGGAATGAGGAATTCCATGGCCGTCCTAAAGCAAAGCATTTAAAACCAAAAGCAAGACAGAGTGGTAGTATCTATTTCCTTCCAGAAAATCACATGCATGCTTCAGGGTAAATGATGTGTCTCACCATAACTGTGTGGCACTTGACAGTCAAATCAAAGGGACACATTATAGCACAACACTGTTCATTTGTTTATCCAGCTACTGAGCTACTGATCAGATTATTAGCAAACGGGAGTATTATGTGTATCACCAGCACCCAACTTGCCACATAATTACATAGCAGGACGAGAAATGTTTTGGTATTTGTGTCCAACGGGCCCACAGGGGGGCTGTATAAGTCCAAGAGGATTAACTGCGTGGCTCAAATAGTGCCTTCACTTTCCCCAGTGCATTCTGAGCTGCCAGGTGTAGTGGACTTAAGACCCACCTTGGAAGGGGCTGGATGCTTGCTGAGCCAGAGTGAGGTGCTCCTCCGTCAGATGGTAGACTGGCTGGTGCTGGTTGATCTCCACACTCGTGCACACGTTACTCTCACCGTGCAAGAAGAAGGTGAAGGCGCAGGATAGGTGCTCACTGGGGGGGAAGAAGAGAAGAACAAGGAGATGAGTCATTTGGGATCAGGTTACTTTAATATGCACCTTTGGACGGAACTACTATGTGCAATGAAGTGACTGCTGTGGAGAGCAGATCAGATCGTCTTGGTCATGTTGCTGTTCACAGGGAATAGAAAGAGTTGGCAGGGAGAAGAAAGGTAGAGACAGAAAGCATGACATAAAGCATGTGTCTTTTTTGTTGTCGTCAAAGGCTATAATTAAATATTTTCTCTCATTCAAGTTCTGTTTCAGCATGACTGAGACTCTTGATAGGAAAGATTAAGCCAGAGATAGTTACAAGGGAGTAAAAGAAGACACTAGTAATCTGTGATGATACAAAGATTGTTGCGATGGCTGGACAAGTCTATTTTCTGATACTGCTACACACAATAGTGAAGTGTCTGCATCCTTCATTCCATATGAGTTAAGAGACTTAAACGGCTACATAAAGGTCAAGACGCAAGTAAGTCAACACAACGGTGCTCACAGGTGGAATGTGTATGTGCATCTGTCCGTCGAGTGTGGAAAGCACTGGCTTTAAAACAAAGGGGCAAGCCCAGACTTACCCTGGCTTTCTAGGCAATACACTCAAACACAACAGTATATTCTCTCTCTCCCTCTCCGCATATGCCTGCCTGTGCCAGTCTGACCTCAGCACACAACAAAAGTGACAAGTTGTAGAAGAAACAGAAAGCAAGGACAAGGCAGACAGAAGGAGAGAGGAGCAGAGCAGAATGCAGGCCATTGTCTGCAGGCTTTCCTCTCTCTGTCAGCTCGGTCCCATCCATCATACACAAACGCACACAAATCACACAAATGCAGAGAGTGCGAGAGACAGCGCTAGTGACATATGACCAAATGAAAGTGGACGCTATGAATTGGGAAGTGGATCAAAGAAGGTAGCCTCCTCCGAGGATTTGGTTAAGCAAATATCAGTCTTCTCTCCCCGTCTCGCTCTCTCTGGCACACCTACTCTGCAGAGGATTAAAGAGAAGGAACAGAGAGGGGGAGCAACGCAGATAGAGATATGGAGGGAGAGAGCGCACTTCAATAAGATAATGCCACCTACGTAGTGGAGAGATGCCCTAAGCCCCCCAGAGCTTAGCATTCATCTTACACCCATTTTATCTGTAAAAATGAGGTGGTGTTTTTAATGGCTATAAATGTATGATTTTCATATTTTACAGTTGGACGCAAAAGAGAGAGAGAGAGAGAGAGAGAGAGAGAGAGAGAGAGAGAGAGAGAG
>NC_045745.1:5899145-5900373 GCF_008692095.1 Etheostoma spectabile | reverse complement strand
GAGAGAGAGAGAGAGAGAGAGAGAGAGAGAGAGAGAGAGAGACTTAGATATATATTCAAGGATTGGACTGCTACTGCCATGAAATGTAAGGATAGGTTCTGACTCTTTCAAGTTTGTCATAATACAATATTCACATGCGTATATGTAAATTGAAAGTGCTATGGGTCACGGTAATCATTCCTCCGGTTTGTTTAGGCTGTATAGCAATAATCAATCAGTCATGGCAGACAAAATCCACAGTCCTTATCCTGTAACACTAGACACAAAACAGTCCTCCATTCCGTAGCTTGGCAGAAGCAAATAGTAGGCTTCTGCAGTCTGAATTAAACTAATCAAGTGGGTATCTTTCAAAGTTATGGTGTTTTCAGTACTAAATTCCCTTGTTAGGTCTCAACTCGGGGTTTCCTTGCCGAGCTGAACATAAAGGGAACACAGAGAGAGAACTTGACACTAAATTACAGTTACTTTGAAATATATCCACTTAATTTGTTTAAGGCTGCATTTGGATGACACACTCCATGAAGGAACACTGCCAGCTCAGTCATTTGAATAAGGTCACTGTTAATGTTGGGTTGTCCAGCAGAGAAGTTGGACCTGACTCAACCTCTGACCACAATGGGACATCCGGAAAGGCGCTGTGTTGGCCAATCAAATACACATAAGCACACATTCCTGGAAGATTACTTCATGACATGAACGCCGTACTTCCAGTGTTTAGCTCGCTATCATAACGGCAGCTATTATTTTATCTTTCATCATGCCAGCTTTCCAGAGTTGCTCTGCAGGGTTTTGGCATCCTACAGGTACACACCCCCATCAACTCTCCAGCTTGCATTTTCTTTTAATGTTTTTGGTCTAAATGCCCATTTATTTGTGACTGCTGAAGCCTCACATTAGTCTGAGATGAACATTTTTCCACGGAAGAAGAACTGTGGTTTCTGGAAAAAATAATCTGAGCCCATCCTTTAAAAGGGAGGCTTAAAGCTCCATTGTGTAATTTTTTGAGTTGATTCATAGCAAAAACTTTCTTTCACAAATATGTGCTAATTCATGTGTAATTACTTCCACCAACCAATCAAAGCCTTCTCATAAGTGTAGAATCTGCCATTTAGAATCATTCAGAGTACTTAGGAGTGAGTATTCTGCCGTGTTAAGATAAGAAAACCTTTATTTGTCCGACGGTGCAGAAATTACGGTTTGCAACAGCAAAGACAAGAGCAGAGATAGA
>NC_045745.1:5898171-5899063 GCF_008692095.1 Etheostoma spectabile | reverse complement strand
TAAATAAGACTAAAATAGACTATGCCTCATACAGACTCCTCTCCATGACGTCTATTCTCTAGGACATGTAACGGAGTTGGAAGTTAAAAAGATAATTTAAACGACAACGCGACAGGCCAAGCAACAAGACCAAGGTTAAAATTGGAGTGGCTTTTCCAAGATGGAAAGAGCAAGGATTTTAAAAAAGGGATGCCGAAGTTGCCTACTTTCTTCTCTAATGGTAATTCAGCCTATTTGTGTAAATTTGGCTAACTATAGCATGGTTGTGCATAGAGCACGTCTAGGATACTTTTCCTCTCATCAATGATGAAAAAGGATGACCGTGTAACATAAACGGAATCAATTGTGTCATAATTTCCCTGGCAGACAACTCACGTCATTCATTTGTAACATCTGTGTGTAACTATGGAGATACTAAGAGATCAATTATGTTTCATTGACACTGTTCATAGTGCTCAGAGAAATATATTAAACACACAAACCTCCGTTGGTTCTCGCCTGTAAACATAGCCTTACACTATTAATCTTGTCTAATATACAGAATAACAATAGCACTGATACTTTACTAACATTAGCTTGTACAAAAACACGCTCGGAATGGGAGGGGCTACAAAGTAAGATTCAGTTGGTTGTCATATACAACTTCACTGCTAGATGGGATAAATTCATACACAATGTAGCTTTAACACCAGAATGTCATGTCAACCATGCAGGCCAGGTTGTGGAGCAAAGTGATGTCTATCAGATTTAATATTTAATAGAAAATGTAGCTCACCATTTAGGTAATTAGGGTGTGCAAATAATGTGTGCGTGTGTGCGTGTGTGCATGTGTGCGTGTGTGCGTGTGTGCGTGTGTGCGTGTCTGCGTGTGTGCGTGTGTGCGTGTGTGCGT
>NC_045745.1:5888715-5898161 GCF_008692095.1 Etheostoma spectabile | reverse complement strand
GTGCGTGTGTGCGTGTGTGCGTGTGTGCATGTGTGCATGTGTGCATGTGTGTGTGTGTGTGCCTCCAGTGCTGGGGGCAGGGCATGTCACCCAACCACCTGGAGCATGTGTGAGAAACCGGACGTAGAAAAATAAAGATGGAGGTAAGAATGATAACCAGGACCAATTCTTCCTCATCTGCACAGTGGTGAACTTGGAATGAGAAAGGCTGGAAAGGGCTTCTGGGGTTATTTAAGTCTAAGCTGAAAAGAATAAACCATTTGCTTTTTGGAGGGATATGGATGAGCTGATAACCCTGTCCAGCAATGTCTATGTTGTAGGGGTGTCCCGATTCTCCAAAACCTCGATTTGATTGCATTTTCACCACGGTTCGATTCTATTCTCGAATATTACATTTATTTTTTTAAAGCACAGGTTATGTCATTTTTAGACTAGACTTTGATGCAATATAATAGCTGACCTTTGTTTGCAAAGTACCACACTACATTGTTAAATTTAAAACATTTATTAACAACATAATGTAAGAATACCTTCTATCTTCAGTCATCTAGTTTCTCTTTTGTAACGGCAGTCTTCTTCACAGAAGAGGACATTCAAGTTCACAACAAAACACACAAAAAACAATAAAACAGCCATGTCCACAGTCTTCTCGGAACAATTAGATTAGATTATACTTTCTCCATCCCTCAACGGGGACATTTCGTTATTAATGAATAATTAATTGTCTTCACAAACTATTTTCTAAGGTAGATAGAAAGAAATAGAAATATGTATCCAAATGATCACAAATTCAATACAGGAATTAATTTACCTTATAATTATTACTTAGGTAGCTTATCTTTGTGTTAAAAAAAAAAAAAAAAAAAAGATCAATGAAGGAATTCTCAAAGAAGGCTGGCTTGCCCAGGGCCGGACCAGCTCATCAACATCTTTCTCCCGTCACGTCCCGCTTACTTTCCTACCTACCTACCTACCTACCTACCTACCTACCTACATGTGTTTTTCCGCTTGTCAAGGTGACTGGACGTGACATGGGGGCAAGGCAGAATTGACAATTCCATTTTTTAATTCAAAATTTGTAATTGTGATTACATCCTTACTATGTTGTCATTACAAGAATGTAGCAGCTGACCAACAGGCCATTCTGCTATATACTGAGGTGTATTTATGTCCAGGAAATGGCCTAGATAAAGACAAGAAGGGGAGGAAAGGAAAAGCTAGTGAGACATGGATGACAACAGACAGAAACAAAATGTGTTGTTGTATTCTGCAGAGACCAACCGAACTGCAGTCTTCCATTCTCCTCTCACACGCAAAGAAAACCTGACACTACACATTCACACACACATCTGTGTTTGCAGGACACTTGTAAGCTTGAGGTGGAGGGCTGCCATCTGTGGCCCAGCAGGCAGAAGTACAACACGGCTGCCTCACACACACACAGAGCAGTCTGTACAATCACATTTGCTAAGAATTGATTTAAATCCAGTATGATACTGTCTGTGTCAGCTGATTGGTTAAGAAGATTATCAGACATGTCAGCTGTTGACATCAAAACTGTCACATGCTAAATGATCATATTACTATCCGGTAGTGATTAGAGAATGACTTGTTCTATGAAAAGATCAATTTTCTGATTTAAATGTCACTTAATGATTCTAAAAAATATGTCTGTCCACTTGTATAAACATCTACTATGCGGTCGAGGAGCACACACAGTTTCAGTGATTTTACTTTTTGCTTATTTAAATTGAACATTTCAGGACACATGAACACTGGAGAAAATCCTGTTTTGACCAGTTGGACACTAAGTTGCAGAGTGTTTGCCGACAGAAGGGTCGTTTGAATGTCAACAGGTGCTTGGTAGGCCATTGGCCAAGTAAGTACTGAAAAGTCAACGATAACAGCAGCACATGACAAGTTTCCTCCCCACCACGTCTCTCGCTGACACTCAAAAGGAGCAGGATTTAGCAAAGCCTATTGGATCTGTCAGTGGGTCTGTGTACAGGAGTGTTCACTGGTCTGTCCACACGTGTGACATACACAACACGCAGCATCGTGCCAGATTCAATTATTCTGCAAACGCCCACAGCCTGCTGGTGAGGCAAGAACACACACACAAGCTCGGGGAGAGGAAGAGTAGTGGTAGGGTTAGATAAAGAGCGCGCACACACACACACGAAAACAACACCTGGTAAGCATGGTGGGCATGTGTGTGTGGTAGCTGACAGTAGGTGAGTGAGGCAAGTGTAGGCATGGGGAAGCCAAAGCACTGATTTAACAAGTATTATTGGGAAGGCTTATTCACTTTCTTGCTTAATTAGTTTCTGTTTGTTATCCTTTCGAAAATTCACAACAAGATGCAAGAAACGCAGCTATCATGTCACAAGGAGTTGTTTAACAGAGATACATTGGAAAGTATGAAGGATCTCTGGGCACGGGTAGTACCTCCATCCAGATGGTAACAGCTCATATTCACCATAAAAAAAATAATCGATTGTTAGATGTATCTCAATTCTCTCTAGAACAATTAAATGCTTGATTCTGATAAATTAATACTTTTGTTTTTGTTTTAAATGTGTTGATTTTTATTTAAAAGTTACTGTCTCCAGACAAGTACAAATCAGAACATGGACTGAAGGAGGATGGGATAACAGAGAACAACTTAGAGTTTAGACAGAGAGCAGAAAAAACACACACAAAATGGCCAAAAGGAGAGAAAAAAAAAGAAAATAATTTTGATATACTGTATACACACACCACAACACACCACACACACACACACACACACACACACACACACACACACAACACAAATAAGACATGCATAAAATAATTAGGCAAAACACAAAAAAACCCCTTCAACATGACTGAGCCTCTGACATGGAAGATCACGGTGAGAGAAGGGGACTCAGCATGTTTAAGGCTGAAGCATGGAACGACTACACAATAAAAACCTCAGTAGACAAACATTTCATTAAAAACTTGTGTATGACAAATACTGTATATGTCAAAATCTAACAAACCCAGATTATGTGTGTATTTTTTTAAATCATGCTTGAAGTGTACATAAAGTTGTTGCATCGAGACGCATTGATAAATCGGTTTAGAATCGAATCGCTGGCCTCTGAATCAAAATGTGAGGTGCCCAGAGATCCCCCCCCCCCATAGGGTTAGGGTTAGAAAGGGTGTGATACATCTCTAAAGATTGTCCTTTCCTCACTACTCGAGACTCACCAAGCAGTGACATACTGTGTCGTTGTTGACCTGCAATCTTACGAGACGTAATAACAAGCATATTCAATTTGCTCTTGTTAACTACAGACAGGGAGAAATACCACGCAGTAAAGCAGAAAGCTAGAATACTCTCCACAAAGTAACAATGGAGGAGAACTAGTATCTGTCCACTCCAAACTATCCAAGCTTGCGCTACGGCTGTGCAGTAAAAGATTATGTTTTCGGCTCCTAATGATCACAAAAACTATTATTTTGCACATACACGGCTGTGGCTCAGTGGTGGAGCGGTTGCCTGCCAATTGGAAAGTTGGTGGTTCAATCCCTGGCCCTGCAGTCCCATGTCGAAGTGTCCTTGGGCAAGACACTGAACCCCGAGTTGCCCCCGGTGCTGCGCATCGGAGTGTGTATCTGATGAGCAGGTGGCACCTTGTACGGCAGCCCCGGCCACAGTGTATGAATGTGTGTGAATGGTGAATGTTTCCTGTATGATGTAAAAGCGCTTTGAGCAGTTGTTAAGACTAGAAAAGCGCTATATAAATTCAGCACATTTACATTTTGCAAGTAAACACTTACTTTGTCTTGTGTTCTGAATGGAATTTAGTGTTTTCACTGTTGATCTGTTTAACCTTTTCGCGGTTTTCAATTGCAAGATCCTTCCAAAAGTTGAGCAGCCCTGGCTTACACAAAAGTGTCATTGTTGTAGTCCTCCCCTTGAAATGGCTCCTGTGTTTAAGTTCCATGACAGTTTTAGATCAATTACAGTCCCTAGATATTTATATTTAAAACTTCAATAAAGTCACCATTAATAACTACTTGTTGGTATGTCCTTCAGCTTGCTCTGAAATCAAATATCATTTCCTTAGTTGTCTTTTAATCAGCTGAGGAAAACTGGCTTGACATCAATCAACAAACTCATCCACGATACTTTGTTTTATTTTCAGTGATCAAACCAAAAATCTCTGTCATTAGCAAATGTAACATTGAAACGAGAGTTGCTGAGAGTTATATGTTGATATCCACACCTCTCATGTGTCTGTACATAAATATCCAAGCTACAGCGAGCAGTCAGTGCTGGCCAGGCATAGTGACGTCCTGGTCATAGGCACCCCTGTAACGTTCTCTGTCTGCCATAACTCCAGATGAAATCATAATGAAATGATTTCTTACTTTGCCTAAAGGTCTCCAGGAACCCCCTGGGTGCCTACTCCAGGTCGCGTTGTGTCTGCCGAAGTACGTCAAACCTTCTCAGGGACTTTAGAATGTCATCTCCCCTGCAGCGAGATACTGCTAGCACTTAAAAAAAAAGCCAAAACCCAAGGCCAGTGTGTAGTACCACAGAAAACTGAACTGTCCCTCTTTAAAGGACTAAATATGTCTTATTTCATTTGTTTCCTCGATTATTAGAGGAATTAAATGCATCATTTTAAAGACGGAAAGAAAATATGAGAAACAGCAGGCAGCAGTGTACTCAAAATAGTTAAAAAGCCTTCAAAACATCTAGATGCTTGTCAGAATACCGTTCATTATGGAGATGTGTGTGATCTCTCTCTCTCTCTTGCTCTCTCTCTTTGACAGTAGCCTGACAAAAAGCCACAAGACCTTTTAATCATCTTTTCTTTCTCCACCTTTCCTCCAACTCCACTCTGCTCTTCATCTATTAACTGGCAAATAGACTGGGCTGCTCTCTGATCTGCTCTCCTTTCCCTCTCCAAGCCGTCACACACAGCGTACGCTCGCTCACACGCCACTGGGATTGTCCACAGAGGCACTCCCTGCTCCACCTCTCACATGCAAATAGCCGGTGGCCTTTGGCTCAGTAAGGAGACAATAAGATAATCCAGTGTGGATTTGGAGCGGGGCCCACACACAAAGGAGGGCAGGTGGGCACATTTGCCTTCAGCTGGCATGCCATTGAAATGAGGTGCCACAGGCCAGCAGCGACCTGTGCGGCTGCAGGCAGTGGGGAGGGAGTAAACGGCATGGGACTGACAGCGTCCACCAGTGTCACATGGACGGTCTGTCTGCTGCGTAGCACACAAACAGATCAGCAGCCCTTCAACCATCCTATTATATGATATTTATGTGAATAACAACTTGTTTCTTGGCAGTACAAAGAATAGGCCCTTTGACATATTACTTTATCTGGGAGCCTATTCCCTCTACCTGCACCAGCTGACACACTGAAGCACAACAGCATCCACCTGTGTCAAAACGAGAGACTACTTTCAGTTTCCTAAACATTCCTCAATTGTACTGGACACTGTATTCCGTTTCCCACTGTTTGCCACAATTCTCAAACTCTCTAGGGATGCAACCGAGTGACTGATTTATATTTTCATTAACAATTGATTTGCAGATTCTATTCTGGATTAAGAGCCCAAGATGACGTCTTCAAATTGCTTGTTCTTTCTGATTAGACAATGACTCTGTAAGAAACACCACCTCATTATCTTCTGTGAGTTATTGGTACTGATTATAGGCATTGTGGCAGCACACACACACACAATTGATTTAAGGTAAATCAAAAGTCAAATGAAAGCCAAAGGACTATCCGTGGAAGAGATGGAGATAGAGAGGGGAGAAAAAAGAAGGAGTCTGCAGAGCTGTAACGTTCCACAGATGTTTGTTGGGCTTGGCTGGCTATACTCAATGAACAGAGCTTCAGTTTAGCTGATGTACACAACAGCAGCAGCAAGTAGTGTCCTTACTACGGGGGAGAGTCACTCTTCCACCTCTGGCCATTTTGCAGGGCTGGTCACAGCAGTCAGCTCTAGCCTGTTGTGCATATGGAAATATCAGCCATGTGCAGCAGCGTGTTGTTACGATCCGGGACAGGTCAACATGTTTTGACTGGTCATGTGCTGCTGCAGTGACAGAACATGCTGGCATGGGCATCTGGCGCAGTATTACCAAACAATGCTCTACCAATCAGCCACCACATGACTATGGACAGGGCTGCAACTAACCATTATTTTCATTGTTGATTAATCTGTCTATTAATATCTCAGTTACTTGTTTGGTCTATACCATGTGAGAAAATGGTGGGAAAAAAAAGGGTTTCCCAAAGCCCAAGATAATATTCTCAAATGACTTGTTTTGTCCACAACTTAAAATATATTAAGCTTACTGTTATAGGACAGTAAAGAAACTAGAAAATATTCACATTTAAGAAGCTGGAGTCAGAATATTTGGAACCAATATACATTTATAGTCAAAATTAAGATTTCAGAATGGTGTGGGGGAGACGTTAAGTCAGACTCAGTGGTGAGGGAAACCGGAGCAGAGGGACAGACACAGAGCTGTTGCGGAGCCAAAGTAGCGCACTTTTTAACTTAACTTCATAGTTATCAGGCACATAAAACACCCGATACAGATAATTTAAAAATAAAAAAACAGACCAATAACCAGCCCTTCTTGACAACTAATTGATTAATCTGTGCAGCTCTAGTAAGTTATCAAAGCTTTTTCTTGGAAGGCACAAGGAGGCAGTCGTACTTGGGAGTTTAATTATTTTAATGATCGCCGTAGTCATCTTTCAGCGGAAAACATAGAAATAGAATGAGTAGAGAGGGCGTTCCTGTTCAAATCAACATAGCAGGATAGTCAGAACGATGGCCATTTTTAGGTGTACCATTGCCATAGCAACAGGCTCACTTCCGTACAAACCAACTTGCGGCGCGGAGGGAGGTTTTGAGGTAACGGCCAAACGAACAGTGGAGAGGTAACGTTATGAGGCACAGAGAGAACTGCAGGCCTGTGTCCTCCTTCTCACTCCCTGATGCCCCCGAGCTGAGTCTGCTCCCCTCCGGGCAAGCTGCAACACACTTCACGGCCAAATGACGCGTTGTCATCATAACGACTAACAACGTTAGCCGTTTTCTGTTGCACTGGTCAAATGACCACAGAAAACAGTTCAATATCCTTTCCACTCATCCAATTTCTATGGCAGAATTTTTCAAGGCAGTGCAAATTTGACTTTTATATCAAAACCACATCATGAATTGACATGGGACAAGAAACCAAAAATATCAAACTATAAGAATGGTACATATTTTCATTAAATAACAGGTGACATTTTGTTCAGGAGTCCGAGATAAGACAAACGAGGGAGAAAAGATTAAAAAGAATTAAGGTGGTAAACAGCATTGAATTAGAGGACACATTTTCAGGGTGATATAATCTTCCCTACTGTCTAGCCATCTGACCACTGGGAAACAATAGCACTGTCTGCTGCCAAAGTAACACAAGCACAAAGCCCTGAGAGACGCACCAGCTCCTGCTATAGCACGCAGTTCACACCGGGGACTAGGTGCTAGAGAAAACACTAACTAAAAGTCTTAAGGCCAGCACATTCACTTACACACTCAGAGCTCGATTACTTTGAATTGATTTCCCTCTTTCACAATTGGAGAGGGGGGTGGGCCTCTTTGTATATGTCAGATTACACTTACAAGGGAGAGAGACAAGGAAAGAGATAGAAAGACAAGTGCATAAAAAGAGGGAAAATCTGATCCTCTGCAAGTCTATCATAGCCACACACAGATACGGCTGGAGCCAGCTAAAGATAATACTGACATAACCCTGACAACGAGTCAGGTTCCCGCTCGCTCCTGGTTTAGGCTGTATCTCATGCAAATACAGACACAGAATTGTGCACACCCCAGGATTCCTCTAATACACCTGCTGTCAGCTGAAAAGCAACTGTTTCACTCTGAGCCAGATACCTTTGCTCTTCTGGAAAAAAAACATATTTCCAGTCATTATGCTCATTACCATGATCACATAATCACTTTGCAACTGCATCGTGATGCCACATCTGTTCCTTCCTGAAAGAGGCACCACTTGATGTATCACTGCAGTGTGATATGCATCTAATAGCCAAAATATGCACTCGATTCAAAGAACAGAACATACTTGCAAACAATCTGTAACCGTGTAGCATAAACATCCTATAAACCTGCCAGCGAAATAATGCACTTGTGGTAGTATGATAAAAAGAATGGAATTATAAACCTGGTTTAAGCCATGCTCTCAATGAGTCATTATTAGGTCATCATGCCCCTAGTAATAAGAGTTGTGCAGTTGTAATAATAAAGGTTCATTATCCAGAACCATGGCCAATTAGTCCGCCTCATCCTAGATTAAAGCTGGGCTTCTGCAGTTAACCTACAAAGGCAAGGTCTACTTTTGCCCTTTTTCTTTCAAATTAGCTGATATGCTTCATAGGTTTTCCTAACTGTATCCCAGAAAAATGTTGAAAAGTTTAACAAGGCAACATAATCTCTTTGTTTTACAGAACAAAATAATTACCTTGCAGAATGTCATATCAGAGGCCTGGTGGCTCTAGTGAAAATAGACTTTGATTTCAGGTTCCAGGCCATGGTGCATGTAAACTTCTACTGAACTAATAATTCAATCTCTCATAACATTAAAGAGAATTGTGCTTTATTTTGAGTCACAAAATGTGAAGGTCAATTTATTTATTTTTTTAAGATTATTTTTGGGGCATTTATTCCCTTCATTAATGACAGTGGATAGACAGGAAAGGTGGGAGAGAGATATGGGATGACACACAGCAAAGGGCCGCAGGTCGGATTCAAACCCGGGCCCCTGCAAAGGACTCAGCCTACATGGGGGTGCACTCTCTTCCTGGATGAGCTAGAGGTTGCCCTGTAAAGCTCAGTTTAAAAGTGCTCTACGTGATGTCACACTTTTAGCCCACAACCTTTTTTGTCACATACAGTAAACATGTCCTCACTGTCGGCTAGCTGCTTGCCCCCTAAGGACTTGTGTCAGTCCCACAAGCGGTTTCAGGAAAGTGGTTGCGCGTGTCCGATAATGAACAGAACATAAACACTGGGACAAGCCTACAGCTGTCCGCAGACACAGAGAGCAGACAGTGTGTCAACGCCTCCCGGACGGTGAACTGGGACTTACTAGCTAAATTAGCCTGAGTTAAACGCTAGCTATCAGTAAACAGAAGGTAGTGGCTTGTGTCTGGTGTGTGCGCCAGTGTTTGTGCATTTGCGTGCCCGCCCGCACCCATATTATAAGTGTTAATTCCAAACCCTGCACACCACGTCAGGCAGCACGGTGGCTAAGTGGTTAGCACTTCTGCCTCACAGCAAGAAGGTTCCTGTTTTGAATCCTGGTCGTTCCGGGCCTTTCTACCTTTGTGTAGAGTTTGTATGTTCTCCCCGTGTTTGTGT
>NC_045745.1:5885527-5888705 GCF_008692095.1 Etheostoma spectabile | reverse complement strand
CGGGTGCTCTGGTTTCTTCCCACCATAAAGACATGCATGCCAGGTAGGACTACAGTTGAAAAACAGTCATCTGGCTAACACTGGCGCATTTACATAAATGTTGAATAATGTGCTTTGTCCTAATCAAAAAAATAAATATAAATACTGCCTTTTAATTTCACAATAGAGTTTAGTTGTGTTGTTTTTTTTAAGTGCTCTAGCTTTGGTTATTTATTTATTTTACTTAGGCATGTTGTTAATAATTTGCATAGTTAATATTGTTACTTGGTTTTTCAAATGTTATTTAATAAAAGTATCGAGGAAGAAACAAAGTTTGTATCAAATCGTGGGTCAAAAATGGTGATATGAACAGAATGATGGGTTTGGTGTATGGTTACAGCCCTACTCTGCAGACAGGCTCCACAAACACCAACAAAAACAAGCCGTGCCAATCTGCACCACCAAGCATAACAGTGTTCCAGCCAACAACCGACAAGAAGGATATGGGGTTGGGGGGGTTAGTGCGTGGAAGCACGGAATAGAAGGAGAGGGAACGGGACGAGGAGGAGGGAGGAGCTAGTCTCGTTTTGTTGGAAAATACTTCAACAAGAAGGAACGTCACTCAACATCAATGAGAGCACCTTTAAGTAGTAAATGTCATTATTTGTCAATGTAAGTATTAGATGGTAAAAATAGCTGCAGTGGATAAGACTTTTTCCAAGTAAATCGTCCATGTGTGTTGACTTCAGTAAAATGTAAGAAAGGCGACTAACCTTCTCTTCGTGGAGAAATTAGATGTTGTTCATGCTCTGTGCTTGGCAATGGAAGTGTTGAAAACATCTGTTACACTAATCACACTCTCAATTAATGATGGGCGTAACAGCATTGAAACGTGTGTAGTAACTACAGCAGATTTATAATCAACAGCACATCAGAACAACTACTGACAAGCAGTATGCTTGTATTGTCTAATTCTATTAAAGAAACTGGAAAACTGGCTTACACACCTTAGGTCAGCTGAGCAGTTTGAAACCACAAAGCTGTATTCCAACAGGCTAGATAAGAAAATGCATGTTTGACTGACACACACACACACACACACACACACACACACACACACACACACACACACACACACACACACACCCACACACACACACCACACACACACACACACACACACACACACACACACACACACACACACACACACACACACACACACACACACACACACACACACACACACACACACACACACACACACACACACAAATCTGACAATGGAATCAATCTCAATCTACTTTTATAAACACTGAAAATGTATCCCATGTTAAATCAATGAAGCTTTAAAAATGGACGAGCCATGAGTTGTTTTGGCTGATGGCTGCGCAGTGTTTTCTCAACAAGGAGAAGAAACATAAAGACAGTATCACACAGCTTCCTGATCCTGTGCTCTAAAGATTACAAGATTACGTTTTCTGCAACCATCAAATGTGTCTTCAGGACTCTTCATTTGCATTATTAACCGATACAAAGAATTTAAACTGAAATCATATTTGGCTAGCACGCATCTGTTTGGAGTAGCTTCAAGGATTCTCTGGAGTTTGTCATACCCTGTGTTAAGATTCCTTTAAATACAAAGGCAGCCACCTTCTAGTCTACAGTGATGATGTGAAAGGTCCAACACCACATAAGGATTAGTTTTAAATGTGGCCATCTGTCTGAAAGTCTTGATTAAAGATGGTACCATAGCAATCACAGTTACTTAGCAAAGGACAGAGAGGAAGAGAGAGTGAGACAGGGAAGGAGAGACGCCTGACGGATTAACTATGACGACTTCTTCAGACCTTCACTTGGCCCCAACCCGGCAATAGCCTCTGGTCACAGAGGACGATGGGAGGAATGGGAGGAATGCACGCTACAGCGGCTGAGGAGGCAGGAGCGTGTAAAGGAATAGGGGAACAGAGAGGTTGCAGGGGAAACCTAAGGACACAGGATTTCCTCCTGAACAGTGAAATGTGTCCCTGCTGCTACCCTTGAATTACACTGCTGACACAATATGGGTTTCCTCAGTGCTACAACACATTAAAAAAGACGACCACGATGGTTAACTTTAGTAATGAGATATAAATTCTTTGTTCTCTCAGAGCCTCTAGCTGGCATTAGAAGAAATCAGGCAAGCATCCATTGATGGGAAAATATAGCAAGGTGCTACAGGTTTTCTGGTGGTCTCTTGTTTTTTCTCACTACTCAAAACATGGTAAGGTTTTGGTCACTGTGCAAAAAGTGGCATGAGAGATGACATGTCATACATATCTGACATATCTCCTGTAAATCATAGGTTTCATTCATTTGGAAACGCTATACCTTGTTAATCATGACAGAAAGCCATAATACCAATTTTCTTTTTTTACAGAAATGGTTAACTTACTTACGTCAGGTAATGACTTAAGGAATCAACCAGTGCAGTCACTATAAATAATGTGGTTTGCCTTGAGGCTGACAGTTCAAATGGGGCATAAGGTTAAAATAAGTATATTGGCAGAGTGCTACCAATTGGAGGGTTTTTGTAAGGTTAGTGATGCAGAAGATTTTGCTTTAAATTGAAACACGAACGTGATGCAATGGGAAATGGACTATTAATAATGTATAGTTGTGCAGCAATTAAGGAAATGACCCATACCAATGAGAAGCACTGGTATTTTCCTTTAAGAGCCAAATTTATCTTGTGGACAAGATCTCTCTAGCAACATGATATATCCAGAGCGGCGGGTCACATGGCCCTACAGCCCAGTCTCCCTGGAGTTCCTGCTGTTAGAGAGACTGATGAAGTATAGGGAAGACCAGGGGGTGGGGGGTGGAGTGTTGGGGGCGGGGCAATTAGGAGAGGTGCTGAGTTGTCCTGTATATCTACATCAGCAGTATCAGTCCATGCGCACAATATATGTCTGGCTGCATTTCAACAAAATGTGAATGTGTCCTCCTCAACTGGCCTTGGTGTAGACTGGCCCGCATGCGATTGTTTGTGTGGCCGTCTCGCTGTGTGTTTCTGTTGCGCTGGGAGCAGGGAGGGGATAAATTTAGTGCTTTAGCCCCAGACTGGAGGCAGTGGCCCTTTATCCTGCACTGTCCTACTTAACAGAATGCTGCTCTCTGCTTCCGCCTGCCACAGCGCACCAGGACTCACACATTCACC
>NC_045745.1:5865809-5885517 GCF_008692095.1 Etheostoma spectabile | reverse complement strand
CCAAACGTGGGAACAAAACAATAGAAGAATGTGCTAAGCCACATAACGCACAGTCATGCAGAATAATGCAGACAGCCACATGTGTTTATGCAGGCATATTTGTTATTGTATAATTATGGTTTGGATTTATTTGTTATCATTCACTCTTTTAACATGAGCTGCTGCACACTGGTCTCATCTCATAACAGCTTGATTTTGTTAATGATGCTTTCAGTCAGACAACTAACTGCACAACCAACTACACATATTAAATACAGTAGGGTAGTAATCTAACACACTCCTGATTGCAGCACAGTTGGAGTACATAGTAGGTGTTTTATCAAGCAGATGAAATAAATAAATCATATCCTTTTTGTCCTGATCAAATTGAAACATCAGAGCAGGCTGGATTTAGTGTTGCTTTTGGTAAATGCAGCAAACTAGGAGCGAGTCAACGAGTTAGTCTGCTTTAGGATGACCAATAGAGCACAAGCATCCCGCTTCACCTTGGAAACACACGATCCCATGGTGCATTTCCCTGCTGCCATGACAACCGAGAGGAGCTCTCCCTTGCTTGTTCCATTACTCCCTCCCTCCCTTCTGCTCTCTCGTTTTCCTGAAGCCAGTCTACCTAGCAGCACAAGGTTCACAGAAACAACCAGGCTGCACAACTTGGAGCCGCCTGTACTCTAGACAAAGAGAATTACTGTCAGCTGTATCAACACACACTGCTGCATTTGCAGTTCCCATTAAAAACAAAAGCTTCCACAGATCAATGTGTGTTGATTTATGTATTTAAGATATAGTAAAAACAGTTTGTTTGAATCTTGACATATTTTGTGTATCCTTGTAGACAAAAAAATGGCAGAATATGGCTTATTCTAATACTCCTTGATACCAAAAGAAGACAAAAGGAGTAACTGGAAGCACTGGTAGAGGTTATCATCCTTAAAGATTCTGAGAGTTCAGTTTGCTGCATACTGCTCACCACACACACATCAGGTCTCACATCAGAGAGAGATGATGTAAGCATATCAACACAGGCTGAGGTCTGGGGTTGAGGTTATGAACATTGTCAGCTGGCCACAGCCTCCACCAACTGGAGACTCTGGATGCTGCAGAGGAGTTGTCTGATGATAGGGGGGTAGCCAGTATTTCCCAAAAGCAGATTTTTAAATAGTATTAACGAATCAAGTAAACAATGGGCAGATTAATCAAGACATGTGTGATGTTGGAGTTTTCCCACCAGCACACAACTGTGTGGTATTCCCCAAATGAAATGTTTTTCTTATTATGAGTCTACAGATATGCTCTTACAAAAACAATTTCATTATACAACTATATTTGATCAGAATTTTGTGGTCCCATATTCATTTAAAGGCTGTTGATTTTCCTTGCTGCAATTGCTTCTGTGGTTAGGAGGACGACCTACTTCTTGATAAAAGATGAACAGCGTGCTTTAAGAAGACAAATGAGGGTTAACCAGGGATGCCCCGGTGAGGATATTTACCCAGGATTGTTAGAACAAATAACAAAACCTGTGTTCCTGATTACACAAGGCATTTGACAAGAAAAAGGCATTTGTCGATGGGGATCAATATCTGCAGAACGCTCACTTTGATCTCTGGCCTCTCCAGCCGAGCTTTCGCTGCAGAGCCGGCGCCTAACTAAGTATTTGAAAAAAGAGCAAACTGACGATGGTGGGTAAGTAATTCATTCTGTGTATGCCTGACCACCATGTAATTAAAGGTAACACCAACAAGTGTGGCAAGCCTACTGTTAACTAATTTGTTTACTGTGTGTTTCTGGATTTAGGGAAGAAGGTTAAGTGTCCCAGAATGATGGGTGTAAAACATTGTACACTAAGGATGGGAATTCCTTGGAAATTTCCAGTCCCATTCCCCGGATTCAGCAAGTCACTAAAGATGATGTTGGACCTTAGCGCCGACATGCCAACAATGCAGATGAATTCTCCCTAGGGTTAAACACTTTGTTCACCATGGCAGTAATAGTAGGACAAACTTGAGCATCTTCATGTTAATAAGATGCAAATAAAGGTAGGAGCTCTGGAGCCTTCACTCTGTACACAGAAACAAAAACTAACAGTACTTAAAGCAATTTAATAACTACACAGCCCTACAACATCAAAAACTGCTCAGGAAATGTTTCACTGTCAGACCAGCTGGTCTGGGTGCACAAACGACAACAACAAAAAACATCACAAAAGGGTACTTGTAAATTTTCGTCACAGTTTTGTGCTGCTTTGTTTGTTGAAACTCCAGCGTGGCTGGAGCATAGCGGAACACACCAAAGGGAGAGGAAAAACATCCTTGACGACAACTAAGATTCAGGGTGGTTGCACCACTATTTATAACCTGCCCAGTCTGCTCTGTGACAGCAGAGGGGGATGAAGATAAGGGGAGAGAGAGCAAGTAGAGAAAAAAACAGACACACAGACAGAGGGTGGCCTGTGAATTCCGGAGCAGAGGAAAAGACCATTGTTTTGTTTTTTCTTGACTGGGGCCCTCTGTGATCAGCGCACTGGGTAAAGAGAGAGACGATAGAGCTAAAAACAAGCCATGAATATAGCTTAAAAGAGAAGTGGCTTGTTCTTCAATATTATTTGTCCTGTCCTTTTGTCTATTATTCTGCCAGTTGGGTTAAAATGTATCACACTTGTCCTGACAGATAACAGTCATTGTCTACAGACCAAGGCCCTGAAAGAGTCTGCATTAAAGCTGGCAACTCTGATCTGCCACCTCACATTGGGGATATGATAAAGATAAGCTGACAGCAGAGTTCTCGCCATTTCTATCCTGGACAACTGGAGCAACAGGCCTGTCCTAGCACACACAAGATTATGTTACCCCCATGGTCAACTGACTGGGAAATCTGGCTACAACTCCAAAAACAATAACACTGCACACAGAAAAACGAGCTGAGAGTATGGAAGCTGTCAATTGTTTGTGGCTTTAACAGCATCTTTGATTCTAGGTTGTTGTTTTTTATTTTGAGGCTGCTGTTTGCTTCCTCACCTAATACTGCTCTGCAGGTATTACACATGCAAGCATGAAAAAATGTGTCACACCTCACACTACAACTATAATTATCAAAAACAAATTAAATTAAAAAAAAAAAAAATATCCATCTGAGGTACCGATCAAAAGCTGTGTGTTAATGTGGAGACAGGGTGAGGTAGGAAGGGTTGTCGTCATTTTCTCCTCACTAGCCGCATCTTCATTGCTTATCAATAAACCCAGACACCACGAGCAAGAAATCCAGCACAGCAGATAGCCAAGAGGAGGTGGAGGATGTCTTAGTTGTACACAAACACACTCAGAGAGAGGAGCGATAGGAGACAGACAGTGCTGGCACAACAACACCTCTCTCATTTTCTCATATCACAACTGTAATGTAGTGTACAACATAGGGATGTCCTGAGCTGCTCCGCAGGATCGGGACTAGGGCCAATCCACATGGTTTTTTTGATACATCAATAATGTTATAAATTCTTTGCCTTGGATAAAGCAGCTGTCAAAAGTGCAAAATTGCTCTCCATAAAAATTAAATGAAAAGCAACCAGCAAGCAAGTGACCCGCAAGTTAACTGTGAGACACAAAATTTAAAAAAAACTGCAGCCAGCGGTTTCAACTGAACTAATAATATGGTGATGGATGGCCAAGCAAGCTGCACCGCTCAGGGTATAAAAACAAGTTCATTTTGCATATGTGAGAAACATTTTACAGGTGAGCTGGTTTTGAACTTCAATATTTTATTGATGCAGGAAAGAAAGAAAATTGTCAGGTAAATGTAGAAAATCTGAAGTAGAAGTACACAGTAAGCCGGTAGTATACAGTTGGGTTATTAAGTGCTTTGGGGGCCGTCTGTAAGTTACTACGGGGGAGAACTGTTATGGAGATAGCACCAAGCAGCATTATCACAGGCATGTTTTAACCGGCACTGCACTATTATATAAAACATGAGCAGAAATCCCCGGTACAACATCATTTTTAATATCTGCCTCCATCCAGAGCATCCATATGAACACATAATTGTATTAAGTGTTGCGAGTGGAAACAGAACCTCTAACCCTGGAAGTGAGGGTTCAATAGCCTACACACTCACCTCCACACAAAAACGGTGTAACCTGTGTCTATTGGAGTGGTGCTCAGCATGAGCTGCACCAGACCACATCACAACCGACAACAAGACACATAACATGCCTTAAAGGGCAACGGGAAGAAAAACATACCCACTTCACCAGTGCAGGAACATGTGCAGAGCGCTGCCATACCAGAAAGCCAACGTGGATAAGAACTCAGCAGAACAAGTGGTGCAAACGTACCTCTTGTTGATGGGTTTCTCATCCTTTTCGTAGGGTTTGACAAACCACTTGCCGATGCGAACGAAGCTGCGATTCATGAGGCAGCGCTCCAGCAAGTTGTGGATGGCTTTGAACAGCAGCGTGCGACACTCATAGGAAAGCCCGTTCTCCCACAACCCATCATCCTCAGCTGCAAAGAAAAAAAAAAGAGATACACAAATGTAAGAGGAGTGGAATGCTGTAGGAGTTTTGGTGCCATATTTACCAACCTGTACGAACTCTCTAGGGCAAACACTGTCAATCTTGGCTGCACAAAAACTTAATTGACAATTACAGTGAGAATGGTGCATCAGATGGCACAGTCACTTATACAGATATTATCAGTGATTACAAGATTAAGTATAGGAGCACCAACACTCATACCAAACGTATTGTCACATTATGCTGTATCACCAAAATCAAGCTCTGAAGTTATAAACAATATCCCCCAGCTTAACCTAGGTACTGGTAAAAGTGTTTTTTCCTTTTGAAGAAGGTGCTTTAATTTTAGACAATTGCAGGAACCCCAAAAAACTAATAACTCTCTACAAAAGGTGTTTCAAGAGTATTTTCAATCACTGTTTTGTGTGAATGACATCAACTCTGAGCATGGTCTTAATAATGACAAGCTCACTGACTGAACCAACCCAATAAATTCAGTCCTGTCCGATCCCATTATGAACACCCTGCAACTCCAGTCTGATGAACTTTCTAAGAAACAGATGTAGCTGTGAGCGATTAGGTTTCCAATCAAACACACAGGTAACTCAGAACAGGATCTTGCGCGATCACTTTTAAGAACAACAACTGAAGGAGAATTGTGACATGTTCACACTTTGGCAGTTCGATAAGCATGACAAAACCATTTTCAATGACCTGACAGTTAACACTGGACACCTGGATACAGAAATTGCACATTTCCTGAAATGCAAAAGAGTAAGTCATATCTAAAGTGACATCTGGGAATTATAAAAAGATTGTAAATAGGCAATGAAACTGCAAATAGAAGTTTTCTCACTGAGACAGAGGAGACAGAAACCTGCTGCTGCCTGCTTTTAAGTTTGAAGGTTTCAGGTGCTTTCTGCTCATCCGCACATTGAGTTTTGATATCAGGTTTTAGGAGTGTTACAGTACACAAGGTCCACGAGTACCCCGGTATTGTTTTTGGTACAGTGGGGAAAACCATCAACCACCAATCATGTTGCTACAAAAATGAACGTACCCAGACATTTACAAATGGTCGAAAGATAATGGGCATTAATCAAAAAGCAATAGCTGTGTGTGACAAATTTATATACACATGTAGGAACCTTATGTTGTGGCTCACAGCCCTTTTGTGCTCTAAAATGCAAAAACATGCTGTATTCGCTGGACTTACAGCTTCTTGCTGCTGCAATAAAACAATTGCAACCCATTGGAAACCACTTAATTGTCTGTACAGGAACTCTTTCCTTTTTGGATGTCATATATATGGAACTCTCTACAACACGCATAAATGGAGCGCCAGAAAAGACTTTGGACAATTAGTTCAACATTGCTGAATCCTTGAAATCCATGCTGTAGACTTGTGCTACAGCCTTCTTATCTCTATTTGTGCATGTGTTTGGTCCCTTATCTTATGTCTGTGTGTGTCTGCTTATGTGTGTGTATGTCTGTTTTTGTATGTGTTATTTGTAAGCTGCAGACAACAGTCTTACTGTTGTAAGAGTTTCCCTAACTTCCCGTCTTTCCTCTCTGTTTTTTTTTGTTCCTGGGACACATTCTAATGTCTCAGCATATTGTTTATAATTGTTTGTCATTTTTACATAAAAAACATTTGATCACAAAAAATATATATATTGTGGCTCACACAAGTATATTATGCATAAATACCATGCTTTCTACACAACTGATTATGTAAACATATCCGCTGTGTGTCTCAGCGTTGCTGTTTCAGCGGGTCGCTGCTTAAACACCATAGGGGAAAAGGACATGTATCCCAGGGCATGTTCACACCCTTTTGTTTGTTCTGGTCCGAAACATTGATGGGTTTTGTAAACTTAAAGAGTGTTTTCCCCTTGGTTCTGTCACTTTACACAGAGAAACGTGAATCACAAAATGCATCAGTAAAAACCACGTGACCACAAAGAGAAGTCAAACTAGCATGGTTTAGCTAACAGACCGGAAGTGACACACTGCCAACACTCGGGTAGAACTTGCACTTATTTGTTCAGTTCTAGACTGTAATTAGACTAAGTAAGGCTCACAGCACAATAATTATTTGGTTCATATGGCGCATCAAATCAAAATAAGTCACAGGATGAATAAATGTAACATTACACCCATATCAGAGTTGCTTTCTGAATCACATTCTGTGCTGGCCTGAATGCTGCTCTAATCTCATTAACAACCATTGCTCACATCATACAGCACTTAAGCTCCTTTCAGTCAAGTCTTCAGCAAACATCTCCCCAAGTGTGCCATATCTGCCTGAACACGGACAAAATAAATACCGGCGTGTGTCCCACCCTTCGCATCAGCACCACCCTTTGCATATTTTTCCTGACTTAGAGCAAACAACCAGCTATGTTGCATGGATGCAATTGTAAACATCTGCTAGAAAATGTATAGAGTGTAAATTCTAATATTAAACAACATTTTTGTTTAATATTAGAATTTACATTTCTATTTTTTTTAAAAGGCATCCACAATCCCCCTCAAATCTATTGCCAAATGCCACAGCTCTACTAGACACAGAGTTCAGCTAGCCTTTAAAACATTACATCGAACCAAGGGAAAACAACCTCAGGCTAGCTGCCAAGTAGAGGGCTACGTGCCCGCAGATTTTGAGAGCAACAGACTAATTCATCAGGTACACACACAAACACACACACAAACACACACACACACACATCTTGAGGGATAAGATCAGGAACACAGAAAAGCAATGCAAATGCAGGAAAAAGGAAGGAAAACAGCAATTTCCCATTAAAAATGAACAGCAACAACAGGAAAAAAAATCAACAACAGTATAAAGCCATTTAAGTTTCTAGTAAATGTAGATGCGAGTATGCATGGGATCAAGAACTCTTTTCCCCGAGTCTGCTTTGAGTGACTTGGCAGCTGGTCTGGCATTCTGAGAGACTGGCAGGCAAGAGGGCAAAAAGTCAACAAGAAAAGAAAGACAACCACTGAGGCACCGACAGCAGATTAAGAGAAAGGACGGGAAAAAAAGATAACATAGGATTTAGGCCAAACTGCTGGCTGAAGAGACAGATCCGTGTGACTGATAACTATTGAAAGACAGAGGAAAATGAGGAGAGCAGCAGGGCTTAAATCTATGGCAAGAGTGATATTAACCCAGCTTGCAATTTGCAGTTATACCGTCACTCCTACTCCAGTGCTCAGTGGATGATGGCTTTCTGTAAAACTGGCAGAAATCTCACTACACCTACTTTTACATCAACTGCCATGGCGATCCCATCTGCTTTCCACTGCCAAGACCACATCTGCCCTGTGCCTCCTCCTCTTTGTCACTTGTTCCTCCTCAGTCTCTCCCTTGAGCGTGGTGCAGCTCTAAAACAGGCGTCTGGTTTACATCAAGTGTTCCTAACGACCTCACGTTCATCATGCAACGCCTGCAGCAACACTCCCCTCTTCAGATAGGCACAGAGACAAAAAATGTGGAAGTCTATGCAAGTTCGATGTGTACAATGTGACACTCGCTAGAAATGGCAATGCAACTTCTTAAAAACTTATCTTCCACACAAAACCAAACCTCCAGGGCAGGGGTGACTCTTTGCTCCGGGACAGACCAGAAAACACAAAATAGCAAAGGGCAGCACAGAACTATTCAACAAACAAAACAGAACAACTCCTCAGTTTAACCATCTTCTTTGGAATTAAAAGCTGAAAATTATTTTCAATATAAAAAAACACAGATTATTTTCATCAATCTTCAATTAATCATTGAAATGTCATTGACAAATTTCTTAGAGCCTTAGGTGACATTAACTATCATTTAGCAGACATATCAGATATGAAAAAGCATAAAATTCTCACATCCTCCTTAAACTTGGAGTCAGCGAATGTTTGCCATTTTTTGACTGTAACAATTAGTGAAATAGTTGCAGATTAATGTCTAGTCAATCTGCTGATCGTTTCAGCTCCAGAGAAAGAGTACATTAACATTACCCAGACTGTCTGTAGCAAATGTGCTTTTTGCAGGGCTACGTTCCATTTAAATGTAATCCTCATGTACTTAACTTTGTGCGCATATTCAGTTTTAATGTAGTAGATGGTTATAATAAAACACTTTAGGCTTCCATGGTTGGAAAAGAAATTGTAAAATGTATTTATAAAAATAAAAAATAAAAAGTGACCCAAAATGGTGAGTGCACATGTAATGGGAGGGTGGGACATGGTGTGCGGTGGTCAGTGCACAGGGCGAAAGATGAGTGGCCTCATTTAGATAAAGATTTATGAGATCAGCTGATGGCTAGGACACTTTCATGTCTCTGCCTGCTGTGTAGCAGGCCCAGATGAGCTGACCTTTAGAAGAGCCCTTAAGCGGTTGCGCAGCAGCTCTATTAAGAATACTTGCATCTACCTCAAGCAAGAAAACAAAACGAATAACAGCGAGATACAGTGCAGCATGAGTACTCTGCTTATCCTCAAATGAAACACGTTAACCTCTTCCACTCTACTGTCTTTTTTGTTCCCACCATTTTTGTCTTTTTTTTTTAACCATTTGTTACACATGATTTCTGCTAAAATTAACCTCGACGCTCCCTCAAAAATTGTCAAAATTCCCTCTAAAATACCACATTAAAAACACCAAGAACTTAAAGGAACATCATAGAAAAGTCCATGCTTTGATTTGGTATTAAAACCTTAAGACATTCGGAGATTTATTTAATTTAAGAATTGCATTTTTCAGCAATTGAACAGTGAGCTCTTCTGTTATGGAAATTGTTATCAATTCAACTAAGAAAGCCATACATTCTCTGAATGCCCTCGTTCTCTACTTTGCGCTTGTAAAGCTTCATGAGGCTGTGATTATCCATGAGCTCCAAATAGGTCAGTTTATACAGTGAGGTCAAGTTTCAAAAATGGTCTCACTTCAATGAAATGGCTACTATGGGAACCAAAGCCCAGTTCAGACCAAAGATCCACAACAAGATGAAACAGTTTCAGAACGTTGCAGTGGTCTGGACCGGCCTGTCTCCGCTTCACTCAGGCCAGCTGATGGTGGTACCTAAGACTCAGCTGGTCCAGTCGCCGGTTTTGAACTTATGAGGCGTCAGCCAATTGCGAAGTCAGCTGGTCAAGTCGGTTACAAACTGTCAACTGGTTGAAATGGCAGACCGAGGTTTAACGAGCACCCGCAAGCACCGTATGTGGTCGAGGAAGCTAGAGATTGACTGAAGAGAAGAAGTGGTGTCAAAATTAAGCAATGAATCAGAGAAATTAAACATGTCTGCCTATTCATCACTACTAGAAATGCAACTGTAGCAAGTATCTACCTATGATAGGTAGATACTTGCTATGAGGATGAATGAATGATAGATAGTGATAGTATCACTATCCTCATTCATATTTCAAGACGCTACAAAAAAAGCAAATTAGAACGGAAGTAAAGTGGGCATGTCTTTAAAGGAGAGACTCGCGGGTACCTATAGAACCCATTTTCGTTCAAATATATTGGAGGGGAGGTTAAGGGACCCTTTTGAAAATGGCCATGCCAATTTTTCCCTAGTCAAAATTTAGCATACTTTTGAATTAGTTATTTAGCCACCTTGCAAACATGCTAGCATGTTATGGTTGGTACCAATGGATTCCTTAGGTCGTATAATTTTTATATAACAATATCTTTACTCTATGGTTTTTATCATAAAATAGCACATGGGTGTTATTGGGGTCTTTGAAAACTGACAAGTACAAATTAGTAGAAAGTTTTAAAAAAAGCTAAGGGGAGAGTATTTGAGCCCCCCTCCCAGTTGCTCGTCTGTGTATAAGCAATTAGAGCTACAGTCGGTCATTAAACAGCTAGATTAATGCCTTGTGATCGACTGCGCTCAGGGGGATTCTACCAAGCCTGGCCAGAAGGTTTTCTCCTCCACTTGCTCCTTTTCATCCTTATCTGCAAGAAAAGAGAGAGAGCACCAATGGTGCTCTGTAAAAGCTCCATTACTTATTAATGAATATTTCTTGAACAGAGAAGGAAGGGAGAGAGAGAGAGAGAGAGAGAGAGACTGCACCCATGGGCCAGAGCTGCATGCATGGTTGAGTCCCTGCGCTGTGCCAGTCAGAGAGAGAGAGAGAGAGAGCAGGAGAGGAGATGGAGCAGGAGGAAAAGAGGAAAGCGGAGGGTGGTTCACAGGCAGGATATTAGCCCTGGAAAATTGATCCCCAAGCACAAAAGCCATCGGCCTCCCCTACTTTTTTTTTTTCCTTAGAGTCTTGGTTTATCTATTCATCAACTCTCTGGGTTGTACACTGAAGTTTAGAACCATCCATGAAGGAGAAACAAAAAAGGCACTAGAAACCCTGAGCCTAGGTTAGCCACATGTATCTCTGACTAATTATCTTTGATATACATCCATGGCCATTCTGTGACCACAGCCACACCAACAAACCTACGCAGCATTTCCACTGTTTGGTAGTGATCAAAAAGTATAGAAATTAAGAATATGCCATTTGCTGGGATGAAATGAGAAGAAAGAATTGAGAAGAGAAAACACTGATTTTACGGTACTAACAGGAAGTTTAAATCCAGTGTTTCCCACACAAACTAATTTGTGGCGGCGCGCCACACAATCAACACCGGCCGCCACACATTGCGTATCATTATTATTATTTTAACGCCATTTAAAACAAGCATTCGTTCAGCTGCCTTTCCTTTCCCTGCACCCCTCCGTCTCTCTGTCACCTTACACTCACACATATACATCCCCTCCTTTTCAGACCCCCTTAGCGACTTTTTGCACAAAAACGACTAGCGACAAATCTGGCGACTTTCTGTGGAAAAAGATAGCAACTTTGTGTAAATAAAGCCGCCAGTATTGTCCAGCAAGCACGCAAGGTATTTCTCTCCGGTGGCCGCCAAAACAGTCACCTCTCTGAATCGGTGTGGATGAGCAGAGGAGCAGCCCCTCCCCTCCCTGTGTGCGTAGGCAGGTAGAAAGGGGAGAGGGACAGGGTGGGGGGCCGGTGTAGGTAGGAGAGACAGCAGGACGCGACGGGGGAAAGACGTCGCTAAACTGGCCTGGCCCTGGGCAAGCCTGCCTTCTTTTACAATTCTTTATCGATCTTTTTACCTCCCTTTGTAGATATTTTTTAAATTCAAAAGATTATTATTATATTATTATATATTAAAACGTAAAATAAATTCCTGTATTGAATTTGTGATTATTTCAATAAAGATTTATATTTCTGTCCATCTACCTTGCTGACACAACCACTAAGCTTTATGCAAATGATTGCATAATTATGTCATAAATATGCTAATGAGTGCATGATGTAATCCCCCCCCCCTGCCACAAATTGTTTCCTAATCTTTGGGAAACCCTGAAATCTCATTCCAAAAAAAGCAGGAATGCAATTCTTTGTGTTACAGTTTGCAAGCGCTTTGTAAACATCATTTGTTCTTTCAAAATCAGAATGTGTTGCTGATGTGCTAGCTGGCTAAATAGCGTCTTGCAACACATTAGCGTGCCACACAACCAATAAATCAGCCTGTTGAGTATTTTTAAAAGGGTTCTTCTCAACAACCTCAAACCAACATCGGTAAGACCTGTCAGCATTTCTAGATGCATTTTGATGTTTGCTATCACACACACTTTGGATTTTCTGTATTGGAGATGATAAGGCAGGAAAAGTCTTATAATTATATGGAGAGCATGAAACAGATCTGTTTCTTTTCACTACAAGCTTGCTGATGATCAATGAAAGCTTGTGCCACAAAGGGTGTAAAGCTGTTAGTATACGCCATACTTCACCAACTGCGTCCCTTTTTGTTTGTTACTTCGGTCACTTTTTATGTGAACAACTGAGTGTAACACTATGAATGTCCTCCAGGAGAGACTGTCTGAAAATAGGCGCCGAAATATGCGCCCTATAATTAAATGATGATCACGTCTCCACCCTCCGAAATAAAGAGCAGACATAA
This sequence comes from Etheostoma spectabile, assembly GCF_008692095.1. Taxonomy (NCBI): domain Eukaryota; kingdom Metazoa; phylum Chordata; class Actinopteri; order Perciformes; family Percidae; genus Etheostoma; species Etheostoma spectabile. The sequence continues at coordinate 5,873,026 of NC_045745.1, read as the reverse complement.
TTTCAACACATTTCAATTCTGTGGAAATAAACATCTGTATTCTGCAGGTAGTGCTTCAACTGAGAATATATCACAGATATGAGTGCAGTTCAATAATTATCAAGTTGTGAGCTCTTCACAGAAAATGGGAAAAAAAATGGTCTGACTGGTAAAACCGTGAGACCTTCATCCAACACAGTTCCACAGACTACAGAAATATGCCCTTTGGAATTGGATATTCTGCCCTGAGGTGCAGAGCAGGGTTGTTTTCATTTCAACATTGATTCAAATAGGCACAGAGGAGAGGACTAAAACAAAAAATCCTAAGAACTTAGCAAAGCAAGAAAAAAAGTAATCAAAGAAATGACTGCATACTAGCACAAACATTTTTTTTTCTCAAGAAGATCATTGTGGGAAAATAGGCTTACAGAGTGCTGCTAAATTAAGCTTTTCTTCCCTCTATCCCTGAATAGATCCCAAGCTGTGTTCAGCAACTAGCTGAAGAGATGGGCACTATGAAAGTAGTCCTCTTCATCCCTCCCCCACTCTCCTACTCTAGAGATCTGACCCAGCACCCAGTATTGAATGGATGTGTGTGAGCTCCAGGGACCATGGTGGAGACAGCAGATGATCATCTCCCCCTTCGAACCTTGACTAAGAGGAATATGCATGGATACATGTTTTACAAACTTAAGCATGCAACACTTAAATGAATTTATCAAAAGACAGTTGCTTAATTCTCCTACATCGGTGTTTTTTGAGTTTCCCCTTCAACTTAATCAGAGAGGTAAAGAATGGCTGCAAGGTGAAGCCTACCACCCTAGGGCCGCATGCAGCTAAGAGAACAGTGAACTAGGAAACACCCAAGAGTGACACATGGTGTCAGATGCCCAGCTGTGGACGGCCAAGTGGGATGCATACAGGGGAAGGACGCTATGGAGGGTGGCAAAAGGGACCGGAACAGACTTGTCAGAAATGTACCACAGAGCATTTCCCTCCGCAGACAGACATTCATTCCTAATTTCTATGCAAAAAAAAATATCAGTGGGTCTCTGAGGGGAGGAAAAGGCAGCAATTTATCTTTCGCTTTGGATGCCCCTGATCAGAAGATTAAACCAGCTTTTGAGGAGAGATGACGATGAAGAGAGCACGGCATTTGCATAAGAAAACATGCCTTACCAGTGGGAGGGGGGAAGGAAAGTTAAATTCACCAGTGGCAATCACTTGTTGGGAATAATTTGTCGGCATGGCCAGGGGTAGATTGGAATTAGTTTTCTTGTTGTGTTAAAACGAGCAAGGCGGGTTGTCCAACAATTTAGAGAAAGGGCTTGGTGGTTAGCCTTACTTCAATGGTGATTAAGCGTCCAACATTAAAAGATCCCTCAAGTTTTCCGCCCTTCACTACTCTCATCTCTCTGGCTCACTCCTTCTCCCCCTCATCTCCCTGGAGAGAAGGGATTACTGGCACACTGGTATACAAAAATGGCACTTGCACAAAATTAAAAGACTTTCAGAGGCCGCTAATCTAATGAGGGAGGAAGGGGGAGTGGGGAATGAGTAAGCGCCATTTCAGATTGCCGAAATGAAAGGAAATGAGCGGATTTTCATGTTTACCGCCAACATTGCATTAAAACTAAAGAGAGACTGAAAACCCAAAAGAAAAGAAAGCTTTTTATTCCCCAGACAGGCGCGGACCAAAGGCAAAAAAAATCCATCAAACTATTGGAAGAAAACCGTGTGGGGGTTCAAAGGCAACAACAGTGACATTCCAGTTGAGAGCATGAGTTGGGCTGGTGGCGCAATGTTCTGCCCCAAAGGTTACGTATACCAAATATTTCCATTACTGACAGAATATTTTGATGATGGAACAACCACAAGGCTGTCTGTTACTGTGATAGATTAGAACACAGGGTTATCTACAGTAATTTTAATAATTTAAGCCTGTTTTTAACTAGTACTGACAACGCTATCTTACCATCACCAGTCTCTCCTCTGCTCCGCTCTGTGCATGGAGACGCTACAGGCAGGCTACACTGAACATGAATGCTATGTGTACCGTTTGCAGAGTGGCTTCTGCAAGAAAAAAAAACATTAATCTGCATCATGTGGTGTTGACCTGAAAAGTGGCTGCATGGTCATGGTCTCTCCAAACTTGTTTTGTATATTTTAATTATCAGGAGTGTGACAGTATGGAGTTGTTCTTACCGTGGTGAAGAAGCAATGTATCACCACGATATGGCGGTTAACTGCAACCCCGTTATGAGCATAGCATAGTAGCATAAGTTAGAGCGAGATTGGCAGGTGCCTTAAGTGAGTGCCTGTGTGGTCGTGCAAGGAGAGCGAGTGGTGAGAGTAGTGTATGAGTGCAGCTGTAAGAAAAAGAGGTAGCAAATGAAGTGATTTAAAAGTGAAGTGATTTAAAAGTGAACATAAAACAACAAGCTTCTCAAACACAGTGGCTTCTTCTGTTGTCAGTACTGCCGGTAAAGTGAAGTTAGCTTCAGAAAGCTTGCTGCTAGGCTAATGTATGCAGCGTAAAGTGCAATGGTAAACATTAAACTAGGAAAACACCGCGGTAGTGTCACATCATTGCCGGTATTGCGGTTCTTGTCACAGCCCTATTAATTATTTAAAAATGTAAATGAAGGAATGAAAATTAAATGTATGTCTTATCATTTAAAAAAAAAAAATCTAAATCACAGGTTATAATATATTCTAACTACATTTTTATGACCTTGTCCGTCAATGTCATGAACAATGAGAAAATCTAACGCAACCACTGGTATCTGACGATTTCCACCTCCTCAGGCAACAGGCAGCCAGGAGAGTCCACAACGCAATACATTGTCAAACATCATCCTACTTCTTGGACTACACACATGCATACACTCTGCCAGAGCAGTGATCTTCAGTACATTTTAATTCTATCAGCATTCACGTGACCTCTCCTTAATCCCTATTAGAGGGTCAGAGTGAATACCAGCAGAAATCTGGGGCAGTAGGAGAAGGACTGCCTGCAGACCACTGCATTAAGGGCCAAATCGTAAGGCAAGGGGGTTCATAGAGGTTCAGAACAGCCACGCTCAGAGGTAGGGGGAACCATAGAACCAATATTCTTTAAGTATGGGAATAACGGCACATATTTTCAGATAGTCTCACTAGGAAGGCATTCATTGCATTTCACATGAAAAGTGACAGAAATAGATCAAAAGAATCACAAAGAGAGCTAGAGAGATACATACTACAGCTGGCCAATCACAGCGTGGAGTGGGTGTGAATGTCGGATTGACTGTTTGGGAAAGACAGAAATTGCAAGACACAGGGTTCAACTAAGGACCAACTTGGGATCCCACCAGTCACGACTCCAAATAGTGCCAGGGGGTAAAGTGAGAGTGTGTGTGTGTGTGAGATTATTATTGATTAATCAATCAATAATAAATCATACTTTCCATAAGAAAGCAGCCCTAATATAAACACTTGGTAAATCCTACTACAGCAGGCGTCTCCAAGACCACATTTTGCCATTATGACACACGCACACAAACAAGGTGAAAAACAATACCTGTGTCACTGCTGCGGCTGGTAATAAGCTATTCAACCATCTGACAAGCAGGTCAGGTATACTTGCGCCTTAAGCGGCTCTAGAAGAGAACAGCAGCATCCTCTCCTCAGTGGTAAAGACATGTGCACATATACAGGTAATGCATCTAGGCACAAGTCCTGACATTCCTCCATACCCTCAGCTGTGTTATCAGGTCGCAGGACACACCCTCTTGAATGGACTGATCAGCAGCTGCAGATCGGAGGTTAGGGGGAGAAAAAAAAAGGCCCTCTGGCTGACTTAAGATCCATCAAGAGAGGCTGCTCTGCTTCATTTCACTGGCAGAGCCCCACAGCGGCTACAGGAGGGAAAGGCTCAAGAAGCAGGAGGAAGAGATCTTCCACTAGAGAGAAGAGAACACTATCTTCCACAACAGGAAACACAGATTACACCACCCTGCTGGGAACCATTCACACTGAGATACTCATGATTCAGGGTGCAAAACACTCAAGAAACATGTTGAGTGGGGAATATGTAAAATCTCACGTATCAGTGAATGTCCACGTCAATCTCAAGAGGAATAGATAGTAATCCAGACGTGGGGTTTTGATAAGAAATTGAAAAGAACACCAGGTCTGAAATAAGACCTACCTACAATCCTGCCGAAACGTGATTCATAATACCTGGGAGGAAAATGCTGGTCAATATTCTATTTAATTTGTATCTCCTGAAACACATAAATGTTGCACTTAATCCCCCCAAAACTGGCTTAAGAACATAGCAGTGACTCCAACAATTTCCAAATATAGATTCTCCATACCACCCCCTACTACTTGAAATGTAGCACACTATTAGAGGGCCTGAGCCAGACGCTCCAGGTAATTACCAGGACCTGTTAGGCCTGAATGAGCTGCCCATCGTTGCCTTCAGCTCCCATTTTGAGTCCAATTCAGGCACAATGTCCCATAATGAAGGAGGGTCACAGACGGGCTGTGCTTGGCTCAGACTCCAAAGTTCACTCTACATGGCAGAGAGCATAAATAAAGATGGCCTTTTCCATCTTCCACCACTAGTGTTACTGTTACGGTAGAGGGAACAGATGAAAGTGGGGGGTGGATGTATTTGTCTTGTTCCTGCATGGCTGCTACCGTTTGCGGTGTTTGTCACCAAAGTTATAATCTGACAGAGCTCAGTTTGTAATTCCTTCTTCAATTCTTCATCCTTTGAGAAATATCAACTTTAGATTACTTGTTCTACTGTGCCGCAGCGGCCACTTAGATATCATAACCCTCTCTCAAACAAACATGAAATAATGAGACAGCTAGATGCCCAGTGTCTCCAGGGAGAGGGTGTTGCCCTACAGCTGTTGGCACTACCAGCCTGGCTGGCTAGCCTATCAGTCAGAGGGGGGGGGGCATTAGGGAGGTATCATATTACACAGATTTTTAGATTTCCCTAAGGCTCTCACTTGAGGTGCTGACACTCCAAGATCGTCGGCTGCAGGTCCATGTTGGGCGGACATTGAGCACCTGTTGCCCTAGTTTTCGCGGTGTGTCACGCACCATCACAACTTATCACCCCCAGCTGACTTCCTTTTGCAATCAGCGAGAGGAATCCCCAATTGGCTATTCAGCTTAAGCGAAAAAGAGAACGAGAAGAAAAACAAAAGTGAAGAAAGCAAGCAAACAAAGCTGAGAAGGCACACACACACACACACACACACACAGAAGCATAAACATGCCCCTAAATTAGTAAGTGTTTCATTCACACACTCTTGTCACATCACACTGCTCTCGCCAGATGACTGACAAGTTTGTTCGGCTCATTTTCTGTAACCAGTGTAGCATGAAAGCATGGTACGTGAAATTAGCAAGCGAGCTAACCGGATGCAGCGGGCCGCTCGGCCCCTTCGCTTCCCACCGCTGGAAGACTTCTTTATTATGAGAAAAGGACGACAGCCCGAGAGATGGACAATCCAGTCTGCTGTCATCCAGGTGGGGAGTGAAGCAGCAGGGGCTGTATGCTCTGCACTGCTGCTGCCTGATCCGGGCAAACGCTGTTTTGTTGTATGTATCATATTAACGGTTTACATATCCGGTTTCCCTTTTTGAATGACAAACAGATAACCGCCGCCTGATGGAGTTGCAGAACGTACAAGCTAGTTGGCCGTCAACTGTAATCTTTGCAGTGTGTTCAAGTAAAACCTTTTGGCCAAGACACAGGCAACGCGACAGTCGGCCTTCATCGCTACTACTAGTTTGCCATCTGCCTGGTGTGTCAGGGTCTTTACAGGGTCCCTCCCCTGTGGCTACCTGACAATCAAGCAGTGATATATGTATCCTTTATCCTTGTACAACCAATAACATATCTTGACAGGGTGATTTACAAAAGCTGCAAGCCTTCTACAATTTACGTTATCTTTACAGCCATCACTCTTTTAGCTTTATATCCTCGAACAAATCCAACAAGAGGTGCATTGGGGGAGGTGAATTTCATAATAGATTATTTTTCTTGCCAGAATAGAGGCTGAGACGTAGAATAGCAGTGCTCTCTCTATCTCTTTAATCAATTTGCCAAAACAACTAGAAAAACTACTATCTGTAACTATCACGCAACAGAAGGGCAAATTACTGCTCCTTAATTTTAAGAACCACCTCCCAGTTCCCTTGAACTCGATCACTGAATCCCTACAAGCACCCTGGGTGTTGTTCAGTTTCTGACCCTGACCTTCATGTAGTGAGAAAGCAGCATACAGAGGATGTAAATGCACAGCTTCATAAAACAAACATTGTTTTTCCAAATCACATGCCCTTATGTGTATGCAAAGGGGCTCCCACCTGCAAGCTCGTGGTGGATGAGATCGGCGAAGTTGGGGTCGTCCCCCCACCAGAAGAGCCAAAGCTCCCTCCGCCCCTGCCGCTGACTGCGCCGCCATACGCTTAGCACGTCGGCCTTCAGGCAGCGGCTGAAGCTGCATAGGATGGGGTCTTCCTCCGTCACTGGAAAGAGGATGGGTGCAGAGGTGGGACCCTGCCACACAAACCTCTTCCATTTGATCCCTGTCAAGTCAGCCTGCAAGACAAGGGAGGGGGAGAGAGGGAGAGGAGGAGAATGTGAGTTTGCAGAGTCGCTGCTTCAGGATCCACTCAGCACCTCGGAGTAAACATGTGCTGAGCACAGTGTAAAGAGTAGGTATTAATCCTCTTTTATGGGGCAGTTCTCTCACAAACTAGTACAAGACACCCGGGCTGTCAAAATAGAAACGGGAAGATTGAAAGATACACAGTAAATTACAAGAAAAGTGAGTTAATAAAAATGAGAAATTGCCCTTAAAAATTGGGACATTTGTTTGTTTCTGCAAAGAACTATTTACTTGCTTCAGGTGCTTTCCATATCACCATGAACAACATGTTCAAAACACAAATAGGAAAAATCTAATGCTGGTAAATGTGGTCTCACCACCTTAATCCTCATTATTGGTGAGTGCTGGGGGGTGTTTTGCCTTTCTATAAACGCTGTCTGGCTTTTATAGAGAGAACAAAACACACAGGAAAAAAGCCTCATAGGCAGTAAATCACTGGCAGGGTTATTAAGTGTTAAAGCAGAAACATTACGCTCCACTGCTAGCTAGCACTGCTGCTTATCATCCAAGCGCCGCCAGACTACCCACGTCTACCTTAACACATGCACACACACG
>NC_045745.1:5845365-5865799 GCF_008692095.1 Etheostoma spectabile | reverse complement strand
CACACACACACACAAACAAAAAACACACACAATGCCTAAGGCGTACATCCCCCTTTCCGCTAGCAATCTTGTGGCAACTGTGCAAACATGGACTGTTCATTTTCATGCTGTTTAGCCCTATTCCGTTCAGGCTGAGTTGGCAAGCTGTCCCTCTGTATATTCAACCAATTAATCCATCACAATTCAGGGGATATCTTAACTCAAGTGCAGAGGCGCTGAGCCTGAACAAGTGATTACCCGTGGTTGTGGCAAAGCAGTGGTCTTTCGCCTGGCTATGGATAAGCTGGGAGATTTGTGGTGTTAGTTTTGATGGTGGTGGGGGTAGGTTGGGCACCGTCAAATCAGAACATTGTGTGGCATCAGCTGGAGCAGAGCTGAATCCCAACAAGTTAGTAAGCAATAAGACAAAGTGAGCACACAAACTGGTGCACAAATCATTAATAAACCTGAGGTTAAAAATAGTTTTGACTAAAATAATTTATGACTCCTGTCCACGTCCAAGTTTTACACCACAGCAGCATACAGGCAAGCTTGTTATTCCACAAAGCATACACTGTATGCACCATCAATAATTAGAAAACATGTGTTAAATTTGTTCTCCGCCACTAACTCGAGGGGAAAAGTGGCTAGCAAGCATACGCAAGCCAAAGATGTCATCTAACTTTAACACAGCAGTGGTGGGGATGCATGATCAAAACATAGTGATCTATGATTAACAATCTGGCTCCTGAGGAATTCAAAAGCTGCTACACATGCTAAGTTTAAGTCCCAAGGTACAAACATCAGAGCTAGGTCTGTGTGTAACGACAGAGCTGCAGGGGTTAGGCTGTTCCTTCCTGCTGGGGTGTGAGAAGCACTACATTACACCTGCATCTTGCTAGGAAACTGTGCACACAATGCAAAAGGATGGCAAGGACAACGGTTGATTGTGAAAATAGATCATAAGCAGTCCAGATAGGCAATTAGGAAGTGAACACCCATGTTATCTTACTGACCATGGCCAGTCCCCTGTGGTATGTTGTGCTTCACTCTGCTGGTGACAGGGCACTGATACCTTTCTTTGAGTTACATAACTCTTATTCAAATAAGTGTTCGCTAACTCTTTTATAACTCTCTTTTATAGCCCATTCCACACATGGTGGTAATAATACATTTTCCTAATAATACTATCCAAATGTGCTTGCTTTGCCATTAAAATATTACTTCATGTTTTAAAGTTAGCTCTCGAGCCTTATAAGACGACCTAATTGTAACCAAGGACCACTTAATAGAAAGGAGATGTACATTGCTCTTACAGGCCAGACCTAATGCAGTAGTACACCAAAGTGGATACAGTTACAGTTTACAATTCCTTATAACATTTTGTTATTGCCTAGGTAGATTGCATTGTCTTGTATTTGCATTAATATTACGCCACGTTAAAAACCCTTTCTGAAAAGCCTTTCAGTCTAAGCATTTACTACCGTATCTTCTTTCATGAAAACCTTAAAATTTACAAGAACAAAAGATTATAGGGCAATGCAAACTGCTTTCTATTCAATTGCCAACCAAATAAAATTTGAGAACAGCAATTGAGCAGTTACATTCTGTTTTATTAGACCATTAATTGATAAGTCGTTCCAATGAAAATTAACTGACAACTAACTGCAAGTTATTTAAAAAGTAACAATACAAAAAAACATTTGATATTTACACTTTCTCTGCTGACAAACCGCTTTAATTGGTGTCATAAGGCAATCTTTGAATTCAAGCAAACAAGCAACTCTATGCACATGGGGTCAAGAGAAGGTAAAATGTTTAATTAACACTCAGCCTGGTATCAGGTGACTTTTAAAAAGGCATGCAGAGAAAACCCTGACATGCTTCTTGTTATTGAACACGGTTACTGTGGTACAACTGTACACGCTGGGCTACTTGAACCAACTGACCACATCCTATGGGCACAGAAACTTTGATGTGGTTCAATTCTGAGATTTAGCAACTGTAGTAGCAGTCACAGCTAAAATTGTGATAAAAGCTGCTGCTGCGCTGGTAATGTATGAATGAAATTCAACAGCCTACAAGAGCAGAAGGCTAGACTCTACATCTTACATTGCAGTTCTATTCATCACCTTTTTGGGACTGTTTCTGTCACCATCAGGATGTTTGCATCTATGCTGCAGTTTCTCTGCCAAGTGGGCAACTGAATACATTAGGAATCTTTCCTTGAGAATATGTGGCACGAAAAAAACCTTCACTAAAGCAACCGTGCAGGAAAATTTATAACTAAATGCTGTGTGTTACTGTCAACAAGCAATTATCCTCGGCAATAAACAACTTATTAAAGGATTGTGTTAGCTCAAGTCTCTATATGCAATCTCCACTCTCAATATCTAACATTATCATTAACAAATGCTACATTATTAAACTGTCACAGCCACATCAAATCTTTATAATCATTACTCTGTAATAAATGATCACTGCAGCTGCGTCTCACAGTTATTTTAAGATAACAAGAACAAGACATGACAACACTATCATAGTTTACAATAGAACGGATCCTTATCCAAAACATGAAAATAATATGACATCTATTGAATACTGAAAACCACTAAGTGTTTTTTTTTTATTTAACCTTTATTTAACCAGTTAGGCTGTTGAGAACAGGTTCTCATTTGCAACGGCGACCTGGCCAAGAAAATCAGAAGCGTGCAGGACCACGTACAGTTTCACATTCAATACAATACAGGAGTAAGAAATACAAAAGGCTACATAAAGTGCAGATTACGTAGGCATTACAAAACAAGGTGATGTGTAAGCAAGATGAAGGTTATGTGAAAGTGATATGGTAATAACACAGTATACATGAATAGGCAGTCTATAACATTGCTGAGATGTAGTGAGGAGCCAAACAAAACTAAACATGAACAGTTAGTCCGAATTATGATCTAGTTACTGAAATTGAGTCAGTCATGCAATATGTATGAATAGGTAGTCTGTGTAAATGCTGAAATGTAGTAAAGAGACGCTATACAGTAAGTGCAAATTGTGGTCTAGTTAATGATATAGGTCAGTAATAACACAGTTAACCGGAATAGACAGTCTATGTAGATGCTGAATATGGGGTAATGTCAATATACAGTTAGTGCTTATAGTGGACTAGGGAGTGATGAAGATCAGAAATAACATGATATGCATGAGTAGATGATAATGCTGAGATGCATCAAAGAGTCAATATAAAGTTGGTGCTATTGTGACAACTATAAAAAGCACTGTTTTACCAAAAGTTGGCAATTGCAAGTACATTTTTCCTTATGCAGTATGATTTCACTGAAGAATAGAAGTAGTTGTTTGTCTGTTACGGATGCAATGATGTTGACCCACTGCAGTGTGGAGTTGAAAAGGGTTCACTGACATACCAGTCTTTTCTCTTCTGCATTGCATGGATGCTAGAAGGCCAATAAGTTTGACCTTGAATCCTCCCACTTCTAGTGAGATACTGAGCTTAATACTGCAGTATGTGGATGTGGTGAGAAACTGAAACTCTATTAAGTTTTGAAATGACTACACAGACTTTTGATCAGCTGTTAGTCTCAAATATACAGTTTGATTACACATTTGAGGGAAGTGAAGTACTAAAGCTGCTCTCCCGCTGGATGTGTTCATTTTAATAACACATCTCAACTTGCTGAACTTAATCTATACAGAAAATCAGGATATCTCTGCGTTCCCACACATGCGCAGTACAGCAGCGGGGCCGGGGAGTTGCTGAACCCCTACAAGGATTGTGGATTGCGGTTCACCGGCTACAGGTGTCTTGCCAAAAACTGATCATCCATCAAAAAGGCATTGCTGTCTACCCTACATGCAAATGATGAAATAGGGGACATGGCTGCCCATTTATGTATTCCTCCTGAGCATGACTTGTAACGTTAATTTGTTTTATTGTTAGATTTATTCGATGCATCTGAGTTCATATGTTGCTAAAATTGCACTTCTTTTACTGTAAGATTAAAGGGAGAAGAGCTTGGATGTTAAACAAGAACTTATTCATTATTTTACCAACTACTGCTAAAAAAACGCAAACCGGGCGACTCTTTTTGCACTTTTGTTTACTGTAAGTTTTTATTTATGTACTCCTTAAAGTGACTTCATTTTGCTGTTGGAGTGATCGTCTGCATCTGGCTGCAGCTTGCACTACACATTCATTTACTTGAAGAGTGCAGTGTTAAACCGGTTTAATAAATAGAGATTTGAACGTTGTTGAAATTTAATTTGTGTGAATTGTTAATGATTGAGCAATGGGAAAATAATCGCTAATTAAAAAATGAATTGTTAGATTAGTCGACTAGTCGAAAAGTAATCACTAGATTAATCATTTTTAAAGTAATTGTTTGGGACAGCCCCATCCAGCGCGTTGTTTGTACAGCCGTTCCCTGCTTCTACCACTAATACTGCCACGATGTGTGACTGCTACACGGAAAGAAGCAGACATGTTCAGCCGAACCCCGACTGACTGAACCTGCAACATGTGTTAGAGGTTGAGTTGAGTAGAAAAACACTTTCGGGAGGTTTTTCTCATGCCATATAAAACCGCCTGTGAACGCATAGCGCAAGTTCTGCTTTCAAATAACTAGTTGAAATAAAAAGGGAGGCATCATATCTCAGCACAATGTACTTTAAGGTGGGGATTTTCAACTCTAATATAATGCTGGATAGTTTAGTGTATGTTTTCCTCTTAAGTATAAGTACACAGTGAGTCAGTAGTATATGCCTACAGTTCCATATTAAGTGCTTTGGAGGCTTTCTAGAAGTTATTTCAGAGTACAATGGTTCTGGAGAAAGCTGCCACGCAATTAGCCCATTCCAAACAGGCATGTTTGGAAAAGGCAATACACTACTTGGGAAAATTAGACAAAAATGTCTGAAGTCACTTTCAATGAAACAGGTCTCTTCTCATGAGACTTTAGGCAGAATTGCTTTTGTTTACACAGGAAATAAGCCAAATATTTGCACTGCTGGTTCCTAGTGGATGTAACTAATGATGAAGACTGAAGATTTTGTCTATGTAACTATGATTCTACAAACAGAATAAAACCAAATGTCCTTGTTAGCACATTAAACGTTTATCTTTGTGTTTGCACATTCAACTGAGCACAGAGATGATTTGTTAAGCTATGTGTAGCACTGCTGGGTGACAACATTCTGGGTTTGAAACAGAAAAACAAAGACTGATCGCAAGCATTGGAAGAAACATCTGCCTTGCAATTACCTCTTGCAACACAATGCTTCTTCTACAACTTCATCCCAATAAAAACCACATTAACTGATATTTAGGTTGAATGTTGTAAAACCTTCAGAGGTCTTTGAAGACACCACATCTTAAACAAGCAATCTCTCTAGTTGTACAGACGGCTATATTATTTAGGAATAAAACATAGCGTTTAACGTGTTTTTATAGGATTAAAAAAAGTCTTAAAAAGTTACAGTGTAGAAACATTTAGTGACATTGCTTGTAGTTTGTACCTCTGTTCTGTTCCCCGAAAATAAACTGTGGATTACAGAGAAAATATTAACTTCTGTCCTTAAATAGTCCCGAAACTGAAGAAGACTGGACACGTCAGTACTCTGCTCCTTAACAATATCCAAGAGGCAGACTGCTCTATCAAGAATAAATGTTCCTTCTGCAGTTGTTCTTCTATCTGTCCTTTCAAAATAAATGAGTGGCAGCATGTGTGCAAAAACAGAGGGTGCCACAGATATCTGTGGATTTCCTTCCAATGTTCATGCTTTGCAGGCTGCGCGCACAAGTGTGCCTCAAACACTTGATGCACTATTAATCTGCAAGTTTGCCACCTGCCTGTGTCTTAGTAAATGTTATTAAAAGTATGTGAGCAACTGCTTGTGGGTCATAAGAAGTTTCATCTTTTCATTTGCCAAAGTAAAAATAAAGAAAATCGCACTGCTGCATTAGAAGGGAGTCTAAAGCCTGGATACGGGAAGGACGTTTTCCTGAGGTGACACATACTTGGGGGGGGTTATGACCCCCTGCTTTTGCCAGCTGCTCACCTTCCTTCTGGCCACTTACGGTTCTGAGTATGAGTAGGGAACACTGTGTTCACACAGCTGTCTTCCTGCCTTTCAAGATATGGGACAAGCAACAGGTGAAGCTGCTCAAATCATGCCGCAGATGCTCCTCTTCTACCAAGTCTCTTTTCCTGTGTGTCACCTCTCTCTCCCTCTCTCTCCCTCTCTCTCTCAGTAAAGTCTCTGTCACAGAGCTAAAATGAAACTAACAAGTGTGTGTTGGCATTTTTGGTTGAAGAGAATGTAAATTTGATAAGTTTCACTTGAGCAACTTTAAACAGAGTTCTTGTTAAGTTAGTGTAGATCCCATCCGACGCTATCCCAGAAAAGAAGATTTTTGCAAAGTGCTGTTTAAAAAAAAAAAAGGGTTAAAACCTACTTTGCTGAAACGCATGGAAGCATAAACTACAAATGTCACCAAAAGCCAGCTACATTGGTGCATATTAATCCAACAACAGGTAAACTGAATGTATACTCACACCCAACTTAATTCCAATATGCCCACTTTAAAAAGCAAAGAAGTATGCAACAAGTAGTACCATACCCCAAAGAAGACTATCCACTGAAAAACTAAGAGGGAAAATAGAACTACAATGTATTCGCATTCTTTCACCATAAAACCACAAAGTGGAGTCTGTTCAGCGAGTGAGTCATAACAGCAGTGGTGTTATGCTTAGTCTCAGTGTGCAGGAAAATGTCAGCCAGACAGGCACAGCACCACAACTACCAGTTTCTACCTCGCCTGTCCACTGTAGCAAACGCTGCCTTCAAGTGCTCTTGTAAACACTGTAATTATGAGTTCAGCACACACAATCGACCCAGCTAAGTAGTATTGAGAGAATGGGGATTTTCTGCAATGAAATGTTACCTTCAGGGGGCGGACAGCTTGAAGCTGTATCAATTTGTGGCAAAAGCAGTGTAGTATTTCATTACGTTGTTATACTACATTCTATGTCAACATATTGATGCATTACAACTCTGCCTCTTCACTTAACTTTTAATTAAAATAATGCATTGTATATTAATGAACTAATCTAGATCGATCCACTTTGTGGTCTTTAACTTCTGGCTCTGCACCACAAAGTGGTTCTGTATCATTTCATCTATAACAAAACTTGGGCTTACATTATAGCATTAGACAAAACACATCTCCAACTTCCAACTGTGGAGGCAAGATGTTCAGAGGAGCTCATGGAGGAAGCATTACATTCTGCCCCTAACCTACAAGTCAATGTGTGTTAAGCCTGCTGACAAGCCAATTAACTGCAACAACAAACACATTCAGACCATGTTCTTGATTATCCAGTCAGAAGAGGAACTGTACACACAAGCAAACCCTTGCCATACGCTGTAGAGGTGAAGACCGGGGATGACACAGGGGATGCTTACTGCACTATTTATCTCACAATGGATTTAAAGAATACCTGTAAACACCAAGTGAGTAGGAGCACAATCACAACTATTTAGGGTGTGGGTGCCAACTGGCCAAAACTGACAACATGATATGATGAATCGGGGATAGGGGAAAAAAAATTATATGCTTCCCAATTCATAGTGTAGTTTGGATATATAGTTCCTTAGATGTTTGTAATGCCCAGGGATGCATGCCAGAGATTATATAATCAGCCTGGGGCCTGTGTCCTAGTTGGTGTGAATACTAGAAAACGAAGTCAAGGAGATTAAGTCACTGACGAGCAAGATGATGGCTCATTACATAAGAAACTAACGTTTGCAAACAAATACTGTTACCAGAAACAATCGTATTACATGCTTATTGCAGGAAAAAAAGAGCTTTCTAGGCAAGGCATAAAAGGGGCGTGTTTTTATGGAAAAGGTGTGCGAGTTGGGCATTGACATGTGTCCCTCCAGGAGTTGTCAGTGTTATGCAAGAACACAGGATTTCACGGAAAAATGCTCAGCGGTCTGCCAGTCTCTGCGAGAGAACTGAAGTGCATGTGGGTCAGCACTTGATAAAAACACAGTGGAAAGGGAATGCCAGCGAGATAGCAAGTTAATAAGAAACCAGGTGTTGAGGCGAAAGGGAGAAAGTGCCACAACAACTAACTCACTGGGAAACAGTCGTGTTTTGGGCAGTAAAACGCACACCACTTATTTCCGTGCTAGTAGTTAAGCGCTATGTTGCTGTGTCTATCCTGAGAACTGTAGTAAATTAAGCTTAACAAGAAGCGAGTGGCGTTAACCTTGAATGTTTGGTTTGTAAATAGTAATATGGATATGTAACGTTAGCACGAAGAAGATTCTAATAGACAGGCCGTTACAACTAGGTTAAGTGTCAAAGAGTTAAAACAAGGGAACACGGCAGCACGAGCGAACTGGGATGCCTTGTTGCCATGAAATGATGTCAGCTCGATAGGGCCGTAAGCCTAGCTAAGCTCCTATCAACTGATGCCTGTGTGGCTAACGTTAGCTTAGCCCCTGTTCAGCTAGTTAAAAATGGCTGCTTTCCTTTAGTTTTAAATCTCTTACCAGACAGAATAGATTGGAATGGCAATCCTCCAAGCTGGCCCCGTTTGGTACATAACAAGAACTCATCCTTCTTCACTGCGAAATCCAGCACTCCATCATTTCACTTCGCGGGAATTAGAGAACGATTCGCGAATATGTGTTTTCAAAGATGTGCAGGCTTAATCAACGAGAAATATTTGTTGTAACATTTGGCTGGAGGAGAGTTAATTCAACAACCTTCCGACTGCAGTTCCTCCACCGGAGCTAAAAGCGGATAAAAGAGACCGTGTTGGCTTTATGTCGACATCTCAGAAACACACAGTAAAAACTAATTAACGGAAGCGAAAAATGTTCATAAAACAAAAAGAAAAGGAGAGCAAAGAAGCAACTCTCCCCCTCCCCCTTAGCCCTAAAACGGTCTCTGCTTAAAAAAATAAAGACGTCCTGCCTTACTCCTCCATCGCAAAAATGAGTCTAAAAACGAAATACATCCCGTAAAAACCTCTCGAAAGATGGCATCGGCCTATATTTTAACGATTATTTCGGTCATAATTTCAGCCTCGGTTCCTGTTGGTTTCCATTTGAATTCATGGATTCCTTTCTTTAATGGCGGCCACAGGGACAACTCTGCCTTCCACAGCCTATTGGCTCGTTCGTGGTCAAAGCGTTGTCAAGCCAACCGAAGACAGACAGACACACATCAGAAAGTAGACAACATATCCGGCAAAGTAAAAGAGAAGACTTATTGAGTTAATATTATGACTAGTGCCGTGAACACTGCTTCAGGAAAACCTAAAGTTGTTAATAATGTATATCGGTGCTGAATAATGTATTTAATTTCCTTTAGGCAGGCTATGCTGCAGCATGCAACACACGGTGCGCGTTTTATTTTGACAGTCGTGACTAAGTGTTCCGGTTTGGGTCTGGCTGACTTGACACTGTCGTGGTCATGAGGGCTGTAATAACACAAGAGTGATGGGTATTGCCGCCAGGCCAGCGCAAGTGGCGCTACTGAGCAACAGATTTTGTTACCAATGATCAAACCATCCAAAGTTGCTCACTTACACAGTGCACCACCTAGCGCATGTCATGCTGCACTGGCAGTTGAAATGTGCAACCAAGATGCAGCGATGCGCCCTTTGTTTTGATTTATATCAATCAAATATATTCATTTGACCTCAATTTCCCAGTGTGGCTTGAGTGAGAAAGAAAGCAGTAAAACCAAACATGTATGAGGTGCAGAACTACAGGAATACAATGCGTTTTATTGAAGAAAATGTAAGAAGCCCGTAAATCAAACAAAAATGAACAAAATTTATTTTTGGACTGTTAACAGACAATGTTGTATCAGTTTGCTTCAAAGTCTTACAATTTAAATGTCAATATGGGTAAAATATAAATAAAATAAAAGATCAAGGTTATGAATTATACAAATACACAGTGAGAACAAATGTCAAAATGTCTCTATGATGGCCACAACATGCAACAGTTTAATATTAACAAACCTAACAGACAAACCAATTTTATTATTGCCAAAACAAAGCTCTAACAGCTTTTTACTGACTTTGACACAATATCAGTTAGTTTGACACACACATTTATCCCCCTGTTGTATATTGTTTTTCATGAGCAAAAATAGAACCAGTGCATTTCAGAGTACCATCACAGTAATTTTTTAAGGTAACAAATCAACTACATTTTTATTTATTGTAACTGATTTGCACAAAAGAAATCAATCAATCAATCAATCGAACTTGGCCGCCTTTCATCCAGTTGACAAGTTTCCAAACTATATTTTTGTTAGTTATCCTTTCCATATTGATGTTTCTTGCCACTGCCTTGGAGCAGCCACCATACAACCAGCATGTTGCTCAAGGACACGTTAGCAAGATGGATGGTTGGCTGAATAATTTGTCACTAAAGCAGACAGTAGTATTTCACTTCAATATTTTGCTCAAGAAGGAGCTCAGTTATACATATAATCTTTCCAAAACATTACACAGTTGAGAGCTCCACCTCTGATCTCATCCAAGCAGCATCCATCTGGTTTTAGACCAAACCAAAATCCCTTCAATTACATCTGCAAACTGTAAGAGGAATAAACCAAATAAAAGCAGTTTTTCAACATTTAGCTTGAGGCTAACTGATATTAGAGGGCCTCTGTGTTCAGTTGAATTTGCATTACAAATGGGTATATAAGTATATAAGTGGGCATGCAAATAATAGTTATAATCAGTTCTATTGGACCAGACATTAAGTTCATCTCAACAATGAGAACAATTCTAATTCCATCAATAGCATAAAATTACGAAATAAACAACATAGTTTAACAAATTCCTCCATCATGATCTCGCTTATATTTATTTTGGTTTCAAATATTCTTTTTTGCATGATCAATTATTCAAGCAACCCAGGAATTAAAACAGAATTTAGCAAACAGAACTCTCCTTCCATTTTTACCCCGGGGCACACTCTTATCCAGAATATTACTTCCTCTAATTCCAACGGCCAGTGCTGTAGGATTAATGAGTTTTTAGCGAGCTCTAGTCTCATCACTGTGCAATGCCTCCTAATTATAATACAATGTAAGCTGTCTTTAGTCATGGTAGTTTCTTTTTAGAAATGAATGGCAACTGGTTGGCCAGCTAGCCCATAATTTATTCTGTTAACTGGGATTCACTAATAAATAATAATCTCCTTTTTAATGCAACTTTTATTTAGTAATTTCCTTTAGTAATACCCCTGCTTTAGCCATGTAATCCCAGTGTTATAAAGTATCTCTGTTAATCTAAACTTTTATTCTTATTGAGTCCCTGCCATTTTTAAACGAGGTAAACATATGACTGTGTGCCCATAAATCCAAGCTCTACAACAATCTGTGACAGTTCCTTCCTTCTGTGTCAGAATTATACAACAATAGTGAAATGACCTTTAAGCCTCATCACAGGTTCATAAACACCACTGTCCACACTGCTGCAAAGCCAAAGAAGCATATGTCCTCCCATGAAGAATCAGGAAATATTCCAGATCAAAATGATATTATCTGGCATAGATAGGCTAATTGTGCGAGCTCTTTAAACTAATTGCCAATACAATGTATAACAGGAGTTGTGTGCTTGTATTGTGCAGTCTCCAAGGCCATGTGACATAAGCGTTGTGTCTTTCATCTCATCCCAAACGGTCGAGCAGGTTTCTCAACCTTAAATCTTCCCACAGGAATAAATGATAATCTCATATTGAGGGCTTTCCACGCTTCATCACCACTCTCCTTGTTACAAAAAACTAATAATTGTGGCATGATACCATCAGTGTAAGATTGTTTAACAGAAAAACATCTATTAGCTTAGCCGATGAGCACAGTTGTCATAGCAGGTTAACTAATGATGATAGCAGATTGCTATCATGTCTGTTGATGGTTTTCTCCACTTATCTCCAGCTCCTTCTTATCTAGGTCCCACAGAGACATTCTGTCATGTATATGTACATCCCAGCAGCACTCAAGAATATTGGGAAAATGAAAGTGTAAAGATAGTTTGGAGTTGGCCAACTGATCTTTTGACATTTGATTTGACATGCTCTGCGGTCCCTGCCATTCTGTTATGTGGGAGCATTTGCCAGAAGGCCCTGCCCCACTGTTGTGTGACTAAATCCTGAATGGGAAAGGGAATAATAAATCTGAGATTCAGCCAGAAAGAGAACACGTGCCGACTGTAACGAGTGCCTGTGGTCTGATAAGACAGAAGAGCATTCAAATTTAGAGTCAGTGTTCATTTAACATGCTTAAATAGCCGAGTGTGAAACACCCAAGGTAAGAATACAGTTTGAAGTAATGTGAGGCTTCATTCTCTCATGCTCGTGTCAATTGTGTGTGTGTGTGCGTGTGCATAAGTTGTGTATGTCCATGACCTTATACACAAGGCAAGAAACAGGACGAATAGCGCTGCTACTGAAAGATCACAAGAACCATGTGACATATTTGAAAAGCTTTCTGTAAATCAATAAAATTGAACACCCCAACAGGAAAGGTTTTTCTCTTCACTGGCAGACAGAGCTGAGGCATCCAGCAGTTAAGAGCACGACTCCGAGGTCCAGAGTTCAACAGAGTTAACTTGTGTTTACAGAGGCTAAGTGGTAATATCCCATTCTTGCCCTCTGCAGAGGAGGAATAGTTATGAAGAGGGTCAACAAGCGTGGCATGTTCAAATAAAGTAGCCCTCCTCCCAGCCCCCATGTTAATGACCACAGAGATATGTGCTCTTTGCTTTCCCCTCTGTCCTGCCCTCTGTCTTTCTCTCACACACACACACAAACATATATACACACACTTCCCATTTAGCTGTTTTTCGAAGCACACACAAACCTTGTCTAAAGGATTGAGGAGAGCTTTTGAAAATAATGAGAACGAGCACTTGTTCCATTTATTTACTCACATAATGGCACTTGGCCCTGACTGCTAAGTTATTAAAATGTGGAATAAAAACATCTTGAGAGCCAAGGTTGTGGTTAAATTACAGTGATATAATGTTTTGTGAGCCACAAGGCTGATTTGAAATATAAAAAATAAATGTGTGCGATTTAACTACCTACTCTATTTGGTTCATATTCCCTAGATGACAGTTAACCCTTTAGTAACCAGTAATAAATATAATAGAAGTAAAAAAACAAAACAATATAGACCTTTTCTTCTTCTGTGAAATAGGCACAGTGTCTTTTTAAATTCATTCTGGAAATCCCCTTTGAAAGGAGGAAAGCGAAAAGTAAAGCTTGAAAATAAAAGCAGCGGTTTGAGAGCGTACTGATGAAGTTGGATCTGTGAAAGAGTAGAGCTAACCTTACTTGTACTGCAACATAAAACATAACGATGCAGCAGGCCGGTAAGCCTGGCAATGAAAATAAAACTTGACCCGTGAACTGAGGAAAACGCACAGCATTTAATTGGCTCTGGTTTGGCTCAAGTTCAGACATTTTTGAAATTGTATTCTTTACAAGTTTACTGTCACCAGGAATACATATATGAGCCCTACAAAATAAACTTTGCTCCGTTTGCATGGCGTAAACATCTACAGTAAAGGTAGGACATCCCATCTAGAGGTCTAATTATCATTAAATGAATGAAATGGAATATCTGGCATTGATGGCTGCTGGTGTAAGCTACAGGCACCAGTGGCTGTTACTGGGGGCGGCTAATTGGCAGGTGCTAGGTGTGCCGATAAAACGGTTTTATGATGTTATAAGGTTAGGCAGCGGAGTGAGAAACATGTTTTTAACAGGCAGAAAATGCAGTGGGTCAAGTTCTGCTTTACTCTAACATCATACCCCATTCTGCTGCCACTGTAAAAAGAGTTAACACCACCTTAGCTTGAATGGGAACCTCCCAGCCCCTCCCACACAGAGAAACAAGCCCAGATTTGGCAAATTGAGAGTTCTTGGTATGACAAAGTGGGAGCAGCCCTCGTTATTAGCTTGAGAGGTCTGCAGAGTGCTGAGGATGCAGAGGGGCTGGCTCTGTGCCCTCAGCCTCCATCTGAGCAGCCGGTGGGAGTGTGAAAAGGCTCGCTGAGTGAGGGGTCCTGCAAAGCAGATTGTGAACTAGAAGCGCTCTGACCATAAAAAAGCCAAGTCCGGCTATTCTTGGTAGTTGTGCAGGTCAACAGCGCATTATAACATGAACAAATAGGGGCTGTTTGCTTGTTTAACTGACTTCACAAGGAATAGATACACTTCAGTTCTTTGTCAGCTGACACCTGCTCAAACCCAACTCTCCAGCCTGCTTTGTAACAGGACCACTGTGCTACAACACAAGTCTCTTCAGAACGGCGTCAAACAGTGTTATTCAGAGGCAACTAGGCAGAGAGCTGCTCTTTGTTGAGTCACTTCTGTAGTTAAATAGTGTGACGTGCTTGTCAGCTCAGTTGTTGCAACAATTCCTCGCTTCTCTATCTGGGGTGAGGTCTGGCTGAGGTTAGCGCCATGTTCCCTCCCTTGATGGAGCTGAGGGTTAGCTGATCGGGTGCTGCCCCTGTGCACACAGGAACATTCCAGGCGTGTAA
The DNA here is from genome assembly GCF_008692095.1 of Etheostoma spectabile. Lineage (NCBI taxonomy): Eukaryota > Metazoa > Chordata > Actinopteri > Perciformes > Percidae > Etheostoma > Etheostoma spectabile. Next base: position 5,851,217 of record NC_045745.1, on the reverse strand, counting down.
ATAAAGCCATAGCTGTGCCTTTGTTGCAGTGCTGACTAGACAAGAGCCTTTCTGCAGGGCTGCTGCCTTTAAAGAGACGAAGTCGTGCATCCCCGCTGGTAAATGATCTGACACACTTTTTCCCGCTGCAGTCTTTTCACAAGCCCTTGTTGTTAGGCTGTCGTTACTCTCCCTCTCCCTTCCCTTCCCGCCTTCTTGGTTACTTCTCTCCCTCCCCTCACTCCTTTCTTTCATACACTTTCACACACATTGCAAGCAGATGGAGGGAAAGGTGTCTATATCGAGTATATTTTCCCCCTTCTAAAGCGGCCTCCCACCCTGCAGAACCAGCATGGGATTAATAAATTCAATATGAATTGAAAGCTAATGAAATGTGCACCCCCACCTCTCCCTCTAGACTGCCAGCCTCTGGGAGCTGAGACAGAGCTCCTTGAGACCAGGCAGAGAGAGGGAGACAATGAGATCATTGTCACAATTACACCATCAAAAGCAGCAGTCAGCAAAACCATAAAACTGGCCCGCTGTCAGGAGGCTGACCTGGGTGACTGGTTACAACATGCCCTGCATTCCTCTGTGACACAGTGCTTTGTCGTTTTCCTCACAGTGACACTGAAGGAGCAGGCCACATCCAAGGAAGCAGCATTCACACTGACTGTGGTGAAGGGTGGTGTAATTACTCAGGTTTACAGCGTCTGCTTCTATGTGGTGTTATTTTTCCAGGACGTGATGAATATTTGTCATGATAGTTTTTATGGAAAAGAAGCTAAAGTACACTTAAATGTAAACATGCAGCCGGCTACAGGCAGTCTCATGCAGAATGTACCTATATGCGGGGCCATCGTGAATCCTTACTCTTGGATTACAGCAGCTTGTGCCATAAAAAAGGACACAGCAGCCACAGGAAATACAGCCAAGTTTGCAGACACTGCAGTTTTCCCACCATCCATATGGACTGCTGCAATTAGATCACAAACAGAAGCAGAGAGAGAAAGAGACAAGCAGACAGACGGGGGGGGGGGCAGTGAGACAGAGAGCAATGTGTGTGTTAAAGTTCAACTCCAGGGCAAGCTGAGTGGTATGGGGAAGGGTGACCCAGGGGCTGCTGATGGAGTGGAGGCCCTTGTGCAACAGGACCAGCCAGTCTTGGCCCCTAATTGTTTCATTGGAGGCTGTGTGTGGGATGGAGGAGGCCCCAGAGCCCATGTGCTCGCCTCTCCTCCTCGGCTGATTGGTTTAGAGGCCTGTTTACCCAGTAGGCCTCCAGTTATCATGACAGGATTTGATTGCCCCATCAGCAACACATCAGAACCCCCGCCCCCTCCCAATCTCGCCCCTCAGCTTCCTGTGTTGAGCTCATTACATTAGTTGATCATGCTGGGGGAAAAATGCAACACTTGCAGAAATATCTAAATTAAAGTAGCACTGTGATTGTTGGATATTGCCCAGCTTCAGTGGTCAAAGCGCTAGAACGACCCAAAACACTTCCATTAAGAGAAATGTGCTGCAAATACAGAAACAACGCCAAGTTACAAACACACAAACCCCAAAGTACATGCAACAGAGAAACGCTGCCAATACAGTCAACACAACAGAGATCTCCACGCTCATAGGAGGAGCACTAAGTGGAACAGCGAGAGAAAGAGAGGGAGAGAAAGAGAGAGAGAGAGAGAGAGAGAGAGAGAGAGAGAGAGACCAAACGAATGTTTGTTTTTGAAGTTGGAAGAAAAATAAAGTAAGGGACGTTCACACCAGAAACAATATAGAAGCAAAGTCCCTCCCCTTGCGGGGGACCACCCAGGGTCCTTATTTCAGACAAAATGTAAAAACGGTATTGAACGGAAAAAGACCTATTTGATCCCGTTTGAATTAAGCCATGAATTACACATTTGTTTGAAAATAAAAGATCATTCAAGAAAGTCGGTATGTCGTAAAACTTTAAGTACAACTAAAAAACTTAATTAGAAATACTACTCACCCTAAAGTCGCGTGAGTGATCTGGCAGCCCACCCGGTCGCCCTGATCCTTGGCTCTCTGGAGTTCTGTACTGTGTGGTGTCCACAACACAGAAGTCTGCCAGTAGACCAGAACCTTAGTTTTAGGATTATGTAATGTACCCAAGTGCATGAATATGTAGGATATTATTAGTGACATTCCCGTAGTCACTGCTGCTGTGGTAGTGTGTTATGCATGTGCTTGGCACCACTAATCGTTCGTGAGTGTGGATGCTCAGATTGTTGCTGTTTTAGTTATTGTTTTTGGCGTGGCTGGCCCTGTATGGTCAGCCGATGGAGAGGATGTCCAAATTAAAGTGGGGCTCCCTTAGGGAGGTGTTCCAGGCACGTCCAGCTGGGAGGAGGCCTCGGGGAAGACCCAGGACTAGGTGGAGGGATTATATCTCCAACCTGGCCTGGGAACGCCTCGGGATCCCCCAGTCGGAGCTGGTTGATGTGGCTCGGGAAAGGGAAGTTTGGGGTCCCCTGCTGGAGCTGCTCCCCCGGGACCTGATACCGGATAAGCAGACAAAGATGGATGGATGGATGGATGGATGGATGGATGGATGGATGGATGGATGGATGGATGGGTGAGCTAAAAGTCAAACCCCAGTAAAGCAGTGGGCTAACAGTAGCAGGAGAAACACCCCTGGAGTCAAGAAGAGAGAAACTCACACTTCAAGATTTTAACCATTTAAAAAACAAACTAAAATTATTTTAGTTTTCATCTTTTCATTTAGGTGGAGAATGACTTTAAGAATCTCTACAGCCGACTGTAACATTCATAAAAAATACATCCACCCATCTCTGCTTCTTCAGGGATCCAGCAGAGCACACTCGCAATCATTTTACGGGATGACGGTCAATATTCACGAGCAGGGTTTATTTGAACATACTACTTACTGGTCAATAAGTTTACCAAGTGCAGCAGCCAAGGCCTCTGTAAACAATCTCCTCCCAACAGAGAACACTGGCAGATCCAGAATCCTCCTCCACTCGGTGATCAATAGATGCAGTACACTAAGTCTGTTCTGGATGTGAAGAACAGCATAGTAATAACTTCTCATTATCAACACTGAATAGAACTGACAGTCTGGCGAGGACTATAGTGTACATTTCTATTAATGCGTGCAATAATACAGTGTACATGTCATTACTTGCTCAGTGCGAGCCAAGCATGTCGTTTGATATGGGTTATGAGCTGCCAAGAAAACATGCGTGTGTACTGCCAGCAGACTAGTTTGTTCAGCGTGTCCGCAGCCACGCAAGCATCCGTTTACATGCAAATGTATGTGTGTGCGTGCATGTGTGTGTTTTGAGTCATTATTCTAACTGCAATATGCCATAAATACTCTCAGCATAACACACTCGCATCGCAATGTGAACACTTGCTCAGCTCTCATGCATTATGCATGTGTGCATCTGTGTCTTACATTTACTGTGTGGAGTGTGTTGTTCCGAGGGGCAATATGCTCTGCATACTGTAATGTGTAATCAGCTTGCACCATTTTCTGCAATGAGTGAAACTCAGTTCATGGAGGTATTGTCTCACATCACTATTTTAACAATATTATTGTCCAGTATCTGGGGGGAAAAGGCAAGTTAATTTTAAGGAAGTTTTTCCTCGCCACTGTCGCACTGTTGCTTGCTCTGGAGGAAACTATTAGGAAACTATTAGAACTGTTGGGTCCTTGTAAATTCTGGAGTGTGGTCTATCTGTAAAGTGTCTTGAGATAACTCTTGTTATGAATTGATACTATAAATAAAATTGAATTGAATTGAATTAATAATTCATGCTTTTAGAAAGTGTCATCTTTGATCATGTGAACTTTAAATTAATGTAGGAAAAAAGCAGAGCAGTGACATTACAGTGTGTTTACAGCAGCAATATTCTCTGTTTTTTAAAGCTTCTGTCAGCCGGCTCTCCAGACGACTGTAGATGGAATAGAAATGTTTAACTCATCATGCTGTCAGTTTATCTGCAGCTTGTGGCAGCTGTGAAGAAGCTTGTATACACACTGTAAATGATATCATTTTGTGTCAAATGTTTTTTTAATGTACTCTGTGAACAACTGCTAGAGACCGTTTTAGCTGAGGGTATTTGGTTTGCACATCAGATATGCCCTTACATGTTCGAGTGCTTTCATGATGTCACTTACAAAGTTTGGGAAGGGCATAATCGGCTGAGTTCACTTTATCATCATCATCATCACCACAGCTTTGAACCACTGCCACTGGAACTCAAAGCTGCTTAGTCAGTTCTCTAGTGCAGATATTACTCCCCTACAACAGGTAGCGCAGACAACAACAGTATATTTACTGGAGCCATGCTGTAATAGATGACAGATGATAAGACTTAGCTGTAATCTCTTTGTGTTCTTATTGATTAGAGATAAACCTCTGCCTGCTAGTCTCTGCCACAGAGGCTCTGGGCTGCTGTGGTTTTGAAGACATTAAAACCTTTTATTGTACTCCTGGCCCCTCCACCCCCTGCCCACACACATACAGTGCACACAGCGTTCACTCTGGCCTTTTCTCTGACTCATTCTTTCTCCGATTTATTAGGTGTTCAAAATAAGAATTAAGTCAAGATAACTTCAACCATTATATGAATATATAAATGTTTGCATTAAAAAAAGACCTATATTACAAGGCTAATATAAATTATAACATTAGCTAAACCGAAAGAAAAAGTATATTTAAATATTTTGTTTAGAAATATGCAGTACATATGTACAGTACATAGAGACATACACTGATATGGTAGGTGGCTACATGATTACTTACATCCTGTCTGGGATCATTAGGCCTTTGTACAAGGTTGAATGGTTAGACTCAGAACTACTGAGCCAGAGTTTTCACCATTTAAAGGTATCATGTTGCTGTAGTGCCACGTGTAGGTGAAATGCCATCCAACTTGGTAGGATTGCTCAGAGATGATGTACAATCTACACATGCTATCCAAATGTAATTGCACAATGTGCAGATGACAAGAGCAAACATGCAAAACATGCCCCACCTACAAGCATGTGAAAAAATAATGAAATGAATGGGCTCCTCAAAATATGTTATGTATCACATTTGGTAAAGATTGGAAGAAACCAACAAAAAAGGCCATTTTAGGCACTAAACAGTTGGGGTTTGCTGAACTTGTGGGCTCAGGTCAACAGGGACGATGAAGCAGCTCCCAGAGAGCCTGTGAATGCAATTTCAATGTTTCTCCAACCATTAGCCACAGCAGGGGGTCATGCAGACTGGATGGCCACTACCTGTGTTCATCAGGGTGCGCTCCAGCTGAGAGTGGGAGAGGTCTTGCTGCACTCAGCTCATGATTAACCCTTCAGAGAACAGGCACAAGCCTTGAGAGAGACTTTAAAAACCCTCATTTCCTGGCCTTATACGCCTTTTTTGACAAGATAAGCAGTGAAAAGCTCAGTACCAGTGCTGATGGAAACAGCAGTAGACCCTGCCTGCTCCCCCCTATCACTTTGGGAGATTTTTTTATTTTTCAAATGGTCCAGTATTCCCAGATTTGCCAAGGATTTGCAAAGTAAGAGGAGGTTGACAACCTAAATCAGACAACATAATGGTGCTGAAAGACAGATACCGAAAGGAGGGGTGGTGTAACTCCAAACAACTGTCTTAAAGCCCCCACACAGGGGTTTTCAGTTATATTCCCTGTTAGCTTTGTTGCACCTGTTAGCCTTCAACAACTTTAAATAAGCCAATACGACATATCCCTGCATTGCTTAAATGACAAATCCAGCTCTGCAATCATAAAGGTTGTGGACATCTTTTTTCTTATGGATGATTTGGAACACTTAGCTCTCCACAGGGCTATTAAATGTGTGTGTGTGTGTG
>NC_045745.1:5834883-5845355 GCF_008692095.1 Etheostoma spectabile | reverse complement strand
TGTGTGTGTGTGTGTAGGGGCAATGCATTTTAACTAAGTATTGGTTTATACTGTCAGGAGAATGTAGATTTTACTTCTCCATAGAAAGAGATGAAGGAACCTCAGATGAGCGGAGTGAGTGCTAAATAATTTAAGGGAAATGTTCATAGTGTTATATTAAGCTTTTTTAGGACAAGCGGAAAATTTCTGACAATCTTGCATGCAATTACTTTTATAGCTGCCAGAGTCAGGCTGCACAATATCATGGTGGCATGGAATAATGTTCATGTTAGTCATTATTTCTGCAATTTACTGTATAAACAGTAGGGAAAGCAATTTCTTAAAAACAAATACAGTGGGACAGTGGAAGTCACATCTTATGACACAAACACAGCATGTAATTGTTGTAAAAATTACTCTCCAATGCAAAACTATGCATAATACATCATGTACGACACATCCCGATCCCCGATGTTATTATGTTAATATTACGTTAATACACGTGGTGTGGATGTAATGCTACTAAATGCCCGAGACCATAAGAATGAAGGAGCTGGAAAGGAACTTGAGATTTCCTTTTGCGAGCCATGCTAAAAATATACCACTGATTGAGTTTAATAAAAAGAAAATGGATTATGAATATCATCATTTCTATGTAGTTTGTATAAATATAACTGTAACATGCAAGCCAGTGCCTTTCCATTATTGCTGGCTTGCGTTCTTTACACATAGATCCTCATGTTGGGTCTGGTAGCTTTAGCCTTTAGCAGGTACTGACACTCTTCACACCTACTGATGTAACGATATTCTGTCAAAATGTAAATTTCTTTCTCAATTTAGAACGCAGGACATATGATTTATAGAGCAGATATGTATGCTATAGTTTGTGTAGTAGACAGAATTGCGATTTAATTTCAGTTATATTGTATCTGGCTCCATCAGCAGGTCAAATTTCAGTTTGTCGGAGCCCCATGTGGTCCCACAGCGGCCCGGGTTTGAGTCCAGCCTGCGGCCCTTTGCTGCGCGTCATCCCCCAGCTCTCCCCCCCCCCCCCCTTTCCTGTCTATCCACTGTCACTATCAAATAAAAGGGAAAATCCCCAAAAATAATCAAAAAAAATGTGTCCAATGCTTTTTGTTTTGTGCTAATTAGCACGTTAACATGCCAAACCACAATGGTGAATATGGTAAACATCATACCGTACAACATTTTACCATTGCTGTTGTAAGCTTATTAAAATGCTGACGTTAGCATTTAGCTCTAGCCTCGCAGAACCGCCAGCATGGCTGCAGATGAAAGCTGGATTTGTACTTGTCTTGTTAGATTAAATCAGCTTCCTTTGACCTGTGTTAGAAGTTTTCTACATTTTATCACCTACCAACGAAAGGGCTTCAACCTGTTGCCCACAGCTGTCGAATCCCAGCACACGTGGGTGGAGAGCAGAAGAGATGGGGAGAATGAGAGACAGGGGTTCAAAGTCAACATGCCTTGTAGTTGTGCGTTCTAGGCTACCAAAGCTACTGCTGCTGGAGAAATTCATTTCATCTTTTACAATCTATTCCTCTGTGCATGATTGTTGAATATTGATGCAAATTAGGATTCTGGAAAGAGTTGTTTGAGTCTGAGGGATTAATGCCAAATATGTTAACTGTTCACACGTCTGTGTGTCTTTGAAAGTTTGCCCTTATTAATGCCAGCGTATCACCTCTGTGCTGTGTGAACAGGTAAATTAACACCCACCGACAGCCTCTGTGGAAATAGACTGACTGTTAAGCCTACAAGTTCAATTCTAAATGCTTAAATTAGGCTCAGCTATTAATGAGCCTTAGCTGTGTAGCTATGTGTAATCTTAGCTGTCACACATGCTCCAATTATTTCACTCCTTTAACAGCAGCCTCAATTTAGCCTTCACTGGAAAGAAAAATCTGGAAGATCTGAAGTTAAATTTGGTTAAAAAAGCTCCCATTCGTAGTTCAGGTTCTGTCATTACTTTTACTCGTTGTTTGATTAATGCTATGTACGTACATTTACAGGGATGTCGGCTCAGCTCCCCCCCCCCCCCCCGGACAGCCTCTCCTGCCTTTGTTTCTCATATCTGTCAAACATATTTTCCTGTCTTTCTCTTTCCCTGTAAGTCTCTCTTTGTGTGTCTGTGTCTCTCTTTCCACCCGCCTCACTCCCTCCGTACAGCTCGGAGGATACCAAGTGAATGTCAGTTCAGGGAGTGTGTTTAGAGGGATTTCTGCTGGATGAAATACATATTTAATGACATATCTGCAACTGTGCCTCTTTCAACCTCACCCATTTAGCCAGTTTTACCCTTTTTTCCTCCTCCTCCCTCCTCTGTCACTTCTCAGGGCTAATGTCCCTTCCTATTCCTTTATCCACTCCTCCATTGCACTAAAACAAAGGAGGAGGGGTGGGGTGGGGTGGGGGGGGGGGACTCATGCACTTGCCTGTGTTTTACAACTGAGGCTTTAGCAGCAGTCATGCTCACGAAATGCTGGAGCATACGTCGGCTAAATTAGATTTGCAGCGTGCCTTTATTTATTTATTTGCCTTTCAACAACTGATTAGTCTCCCATGGCCCCCGAGTTTCATGCTAGACTTAGCATTTCAATTCATCACACATCTAGCTTTATCCTGGAGCCAAATAAGTGTCTGTCTCCTGTGGGAGTTTCAGCCCACAAGAGCGCAACCACTTCTGTGCATGGTGGAGGGGTGTGTGAGGAAAAGAGGGAGGAGGGAAGGGAGGTGAGGAAAGGAGAGGGAGAAAAAGGCACTGCACACACTCACTCGCAAAGATAAAAAATGACAATGAGGGATCGCCGTGAGGGGAACGAGATCTTCTGGTATAGACGGCGATGCAATTACGGCAGACAAACTGGACAACACATACTGCCCTTTCTTTCCACGTGAGCTACACACAGCTGGAGAGGCTCCTCTCTTCTCCGTTTCCTCCTCCACAGCCCCAGAAGCAGCAGCAGCAGCACAACTGCTGAGGGGGCTGAGGGGGGATATTTGTAACAGGAAAACACCTTACCAGTACACCTTAATGACAGGTGACAAATGAGCCTCAAGTTTGGCTGGGTTATTCCCTGTTCATAAATCAAGGCAAACTGCAGACAGGGGTGTATGTAAGAAGATTGGTTTACTCACTGCTCCAGAACAAACCTAAATGACACCAATGAAGCAAGCAATCTAGATCACAGATGTAGGCAGGGGGAGGTAAAATTCTGCCTGCAAGCACTATGTCACGCCGGCAGTAGCTCACTTTTTACAACCCACAGACTGCAGGCCCAAGTAAAACACACTACATGACCATTAAAATGTTCTAATCACTGGATTGCTGCCGTTACGATTTCAGGCTTCTATTCGAACTCCTAAAGGGCGACCATGGGAGCTTGTGTGGAAGAGAACTGTGTTTTCATGTTACTCAACAGGAATCCCTTCTGAATCACCTAGGAATGCAGCCCTGTAATCTCTGCATCTGTCCCTGCATCAAGGGGTTGTTGTCATGAACATGTGGAACACACGCCTCTCTTATACTCTTACTGACTCAATGCGCTAAAAAACCTCGCTTCTGATTTAAGGCCTTTTTATTTAGCCATCTATCCTCCCAGAGCCCCATTTTTACTCTTCCCTTGTCTTTTACTCCAGGCTGTGTTGGATGAGACGGATGCTTTTTGCCAGCCTTTTCATTTGCCAGTGAGCTTGGCACAGAAATAATTACCTGTCTCTATGATCAATTACCTGATTACTCACCAGAGACACACAAAATGTCTGAAGAGCAGAGCCTGGGCCTGTGCTATAGTGGAAGACGGGGTTGCTGCACTGCCTGCACACACAGTACAGACACACACACGTAGAGGCTTAAAGAGACAAACATCTATACTAAGCATGCATACATATCAGAGATCACACACACACACACACACACACACACACACACACACACACACACACACACACACACACACATGATCATATTCTCCTTATGTTCTCCAAGCAGCTAAGCAGCTGACAGAGTCAAGGACACACTGACTGGTGGGCCATTGAAAACACAAAAAGTTGTTAAAAACGATCCTCACACACACATCTCAGCAAAAAAGCATCCCTGTGTGGGGCAATACAATCTCCCTAAACTGCCTCGTGATGATGAGAAATGTTTAACTGAGGACAACTACATGAAAAAGGAAGCACTGGACGCCGTTATGTGATATTCAGATATCATCTCAACGATCTGAATAAACAGTTGCGTCAGATTATGATCATGTTGTGCTAGGCCCTAACAGCACCCCTCATGACCTGTAAATAACACATATGTGCTGCTCAGCAGTCCCCTGATCTACACAGTGATCATCGACACACACACACACACACACAAACAACGCGGGAGGAATCACCAAGACATCCCCCCCATTCCACCACGTCACATCTAATCCCACACATGGCACACAGAATAGGTTGTTCAACGCTTGGCTGTGAAGCCACGTGTAAAGAGGCTTTCCCTGAAACCACAAAGGGAGAATATTTGTTTGTACACTGTGCATATATTTGTCTTCTGCGTAGCATGCACACACCACACAATCAGTTTGCCTTTATCACACAGTGAGACATCAAATCCAATCTGCCCTTTAATGAGCAGACCAGATAACATGTTGGAGATGCAGATTACACACCTGTGTCAGGGGAAAACTTTGCGTCAAAACTGGCAACTTCCAGCAACATGTAATGAGCATCTAGTATGATCATTCAGGAGTGTGTCCTGATTGGGTGAATGGGACAACACGTGAGAGATAATGAGGACCATTAAGATGGCCCTTCCCTAAAATCAAAAACCAGAAGAAATAACTCTAAAAAACAAAGAATTAAAAACGGCTGCTCTTTAAAATCTTCTTCCACTTTTCATGGGGCAATATTTTATGAATGATGCCCATTATCTCCTGATTCCTAATGCTTAAAAAGGTCATGTGTCCTGATTTGGAGGGGGGCTGTGTCTCCCTTAGAGATAGGGTGAGAAGCTCAGGCATCCGAGAGGAGCTCGGAGTAGAGCTGCTGTTCCTGTGCATCGAAAGGAACCAGTTGAGGTGGTTCAGGCATCTGGTAAGGATGCCTCCTGGGCGCCTCCCTAGGGAGGTGTTCCAGGCACGTCCAGCTGGGAGGAGGCCTCGGGGAAGACCCAGGACTAGGTGGAGGGATTATATCTCCAACCTGGCCTGGGAACGCCTCGGGATCTCCCAGTTGGAGCTGGTTGATGTGGCTCGGGAAAGGGAAGTTTGGGGTCCCCTACTGGAGCTGCTCCCCCGGGACCCGATACCGGATAAGATGATAGATGGAATATAAATTGGAACCACGATGAAGACCTGCCAAGTTTTCATGAACCAGCCATTTAACCAAGGAAGCTATTCAAATTAAAACGCCACATCATTCTGCTCCTCCATGTGTTAGTGCCTGAGTGCTCCTCTGTACGTATGCATGTTTAAATATTCTCATGTAGTCTTACTATATTGTCCAATCACTGCACATGGTGAACACCATTACACAGGATAGGCTTCAAACATACACAGTATGAACAGACAGACTGTAAACTGTGAGACCAGTTCCCAGGGAGTCCGCTCTTTCACTCAGAGAAAATGACAGTCTTTACAATCAATTTACTCCATTTCAGCCAGTAATGAAGATGGGCAGGCTGGAAGACAGCAGCTGCCTTCCAGTCATTGCTGAAGGAACCAAATCCCAAAGTTTGCATGGGAAAGGTAGAGTAGCATTCTCAAGTCAGAGGCTGGCTGTTTCAGCAGGGCCCACCTCTGTTCAGAGTCCCTCCACTAGGCAGCAAACAGAGTTCAACAACCAATCCCAATACCTAAAAATAATTCTTAAAAATGAATCAATTATGAAAGGATTTCTTCTTCTCACACACACACACACAACACACACACACACACACACACACACACACACACACACACACACACACACACACACACACACACACAATAAACAAAACACACAAACACAACAATTTCTTAGACATATGCTTGTAGTTTGGTAAGTCAGCGACACAGACAAAGCTCTGCTCAGGGGCAATCACAGATATGAATAGCTCCAGTTGGTACAAACAGAGAGAGAAAAACCTTGAAGCTGATGGCTTTCATGAGATGCAGACTCTGAGTGGCAGGAAAACACAAATACTACTCCACAGTCCTTTCTTCTCTTCTAGCAGACTCCACATTAACATAATATTGCCTGCTTGGATTCCTTCGTCGCCACACAATTATGACTCCCCATTTAGACCTGTGTGCTAGTCAATAAATCCACAGAAGCGAGTCACAGCCACTCTCTCTGGCTCATAGATATGCAGATGTTATGATCCAGAGGTTCTCTTACTCCTCTCTATGGCAGAAGCCATTGACCTTTACCAGCCCCTGCATGTGTCACTGCAAATAACAAGAAAGCAGTAGCATGGCAGAGAGGCACTGTGGCCCAGACATAATCATTCAGGGTACACACACGAGTAGATCATAGAGCAATTCATTACACAGGAACACTGGGACCTGTAGTCCCTTGGTAGTAAATAATGTTAAGTATGTAAAAACAGTGGAGTTAATAAAGTGGTATGAAAGATCAAAAGAGAAAAACAAATTACTAAAGCGTATTTTTTTTTTTTTATGTATAATAAGCCATCAGGGCTATACAGTAGTTTTGAATGTTAGTCCCACCAGTTAATGAAGGCTTCTTCCACCCTGATAATTCATCAAGTCTGCAGTTTAAAAGGATTTTAGTAAAATTATGTAAGAATCATCAGCAAAAAGTACTTAATGGGCCCTGTGACTGTACTGTTATGTGTAGTATTATGTATTACCGGTAGGTCATCGTATTATTATGACTGATGGATCAATGTGTAGGTATCAATTTACCGTTTACCGTACAATTGGTCTACTTTATATCATGTTGGGTAGTTTAATCATAAACAATACATCACATTTCATAAGCTCAAAACATGTGTTTAAAAACAAAAAAACTAATGTGTAGAGAAACTAGGAACTTTAGGTTTCTAATAGATAAAGTAAAGTATAAGTACAAAATTTCCATCTGAAATGTAGTAGAGTAGGAGTATAAAGTAACAAGACAAGTACTTCAAATTTGTTCTTAAGTTACACAGTTCCAACGAGAGAGAGCATAATTATTTGTTCAAAACTGTCAATCAAAAAGTCCAAAAACTTTTTGTTATTATTTGGCAATGTTAAGCATTTCTTAATAAATTGCATTTAGTCTGGATGCTCTGCAAATTGTTGAACTGTCCATTGAGTGTCCATGTCTTACTGTCTGATGAATTATACTAAAGACAAATGGGATTTTTTCACAACCTGGCAATCCATGTTGTTCTGTTTAGTTACTAATATTTGACGTAGTAATTAAATAATGTATTAACTATTATTTAAACTAGTGTTTAGTAAGTAGTTGTTAACTATTCATATATAATGCCTTATTAGAAAGTAGTACCAAACTGGAGTGCATTTCAGTTATCTCTCCCTTACTGTTTATCTGAGGCCAACTGTGGGATGCCGTACAGGATTATACCAAGAATGCAGAGGCGGTTCTCTCTCCATCTCAACACCAGACTTCTCCAAAATCCTACCCAGTGTGTATGGGTCGGACACTGGGCCTGGAATAGTATATTTTAGCTCATACAGGACTCAGAGAACCATGTTATAGAAAGAATTCCACACTCCCAGATAGAGCTGTGTGGCTGTCAAAAGCCTGTAGAGTGGGAGGTTACCATTACTGTTCACTACACAGTAATTATAGATCTTTCATTACTAAGCCTACACTCTACCTATCTGTAGGGGGTGTACATTTCTAGACAGCTCTTATGATCAGCACAGACGCACACTCAGGACAATTTATGTACGTAAGCTGTATGGCATTCAATTCCTGTCTTGGCAGCACCACTTATTTTGTAAATGTAAGCTGTGCTCTGTTTTGAAGTGGTTGAAGGTTTCTTTCATGTCGAGCTACACGGCACTGCGTCTTAACCAGCTTTTTTCCCCCTGTCTGCACACGCACGCCAACCTCGCCGTGAGAGCGAAGTGTGTGCCTAACAATCATCAGGGTAGGTAGTGTTATTCTAATAGATGCTGTATATGTGAACAGTGTGATTCATTGCAGTTCCACGGTGAAGGTGGGGATGCTTAATTATACAGAGACCCAAGAAGTGGTGGGGGGTAGGAGCTCGGTGCCTGTTACACAGCACGCCATATGCCTTCCTGGGAGCTTTCCGCCTGCTTTGATTCATGACGCTGCGAGATGCCAGCGAGAACCTGCCATCAGGAGAGAGAAAGAGAGGAGGGGTCAGGAGAGAAGAGGGACGGGGGCGAAGGAAATGGGAACAGAGAGCAGGAGCGATGTGGGCAGGGAGTGTGTAGACAGGCATGGATAAAAAGAGGTGAAAGAAGAAAACACACCACCTTGTATCTTTATCTAACTATTAGCGATCTAATTCTGACAGACTTCATTTAAAAAATGACAAACGCCAATGTAGAGAGCAGCATCAGAAGCAAAAAGCAACTTAATCTCATTTACACCTATCTTTGTTAGTGCTGCTACAGTGAATACATTTGATGTGCACAGTTAGCATCCCTTGCTTATATTCATGGCTCTAAGGATGTCAGTGGGTTTGGGCCCACCGTCTCGGCCCAGACTGGATGAGTATTGGACGGATTGACATTATATTTTGTGCATGTCGTACATTCAGGGCCGCCAAAGAGTGAAGACTAATGTCTGGCTTTTCTTTCCTCCAGTTCCACCATGAGACATGACATATTTGGTTTTTTATTGAAATGTCTTGACAACTTAACTATTGGATTGATTGCCATGACATTTGGTACAGACATTTCCCCAGTGGATGATTTGTAAAAAAGACTTTCATGTAGCACCATCATCAGTTAAAAATATTTGTTCATTTAATACCAAATGCTGGACCTAAAAAACTAATTCCCATCATCAGCATTAGTTGTATTTAGTGTTTAGTGCATACTAAATTAAGATGGTACACATGCCACAGACTCTTAGTCTTAAAGTCGTGGAACTCCAACAGGGACTGTCTCGGCTGCTGTTACCTGACAACGAAACAAAGCTGGTGTTTAGCTCCATCATGACACTGTGACCTGATTCTGAGCCAGTGGACTGTGTGTGTTTGGGTAGGTGGGTAAGGGCAGGGTGTAGTCGGGTGGAGAAGATAGAAGAGGGGGAAGTTGAGGACTGATTACACAAGCTAGCGATACAGGCAGCTGCACAGGCAGATCCCCCCCTGGCACTGTTGGTTCTGCCTGATTATTTAACAGGAGCAACTGGAAGTGGTTGACATGGTTTCATGGGCTTTGTGCAGTGCGCACTTCTCAATTATGGATGGGAAAAGTGACACTGTGACAGCTGTAGCTCTCAGGGGGTCGGAGAGAGAGAAAGAGAGGCATAGTGAGAGAGTACGCACGGAGTAATTCTTTCTTATTGGAGCGGGAAGATAGGAGACAGTCTTCAGCATAGATGTGACACACACACAAAGAAACATGCACAAATACACACACAGGCACACACATACAAGCCCTCTCCCTCTTCTTGGTAAATTAAATATGCCCTGAAAATGACGGGAGGGGTGGGGGTAATGGGGAAATTATTCACAATCCATGACATGCTTTAAATCAGATCATACTCTCCACCTTCCTCACCGGGCCGGGTCTAAAGACACAGACCAATCCATTTACACACACACATACACACACACACACACACGGGAGTCAGCAGAGGTGAATTATCCGCAGCTTTCTCTGTGTCTGGATGCAAAGTGGAATGTGGGGTTGGACCTGCTGCCATCTCGGAGAATCATTATGTCCAAACCTGGCAGGAGTCACGCTGAGAGTGGAGGAGACGAGCCAAAAGAGCATGGTCCCCCACAGCAGGCAGCATAATAAAATGCATATTAACCAGCTGAGAGGGAGGGAGGCAGGGATAGGAAAAGGGGACTGAGGGAGACATCACTGGCTCCAGCACCTCCCCTTTTCACCAACTCACATGCCATTACATACTGTTCCTCCACAGAAAAGACACAGGGCCCGTTGTTTAGCATTAAGGGCTCTTATGCTAAGAGAGACATCCTCGCTGGTGCACCCTGCAATTATGTGGTAATGAGGTCTATGCATTTCACATCTACTTGAGCGGTAAAAGCGAAGAACATGAAGCCATTGTAGCATATAGCGCTATAGAGTGTCAGTATTTTGAGGCATTAGTTACTGAAATAAATCAAGGATATACTGATGCAGCTGTCATACAAGTTATCCTCCCATAAAAATAGGGGGGAGCATTTCAGCAGTGACCTTGCATGCAGCCTTAACATGATGCTGATCTATGGTAATGCATGTAAATTGAGATCAGTACTGCATAAATTAGCTTAAGAGGTGTGTGTGTGTGCGTGTGTGTGTGTGTGTGTGTGTGTG
>NC_045745.1:5816325-5834873 GCF_008692095.1 Etheostoma spectabile | reverse complement strand
TGTGTGTGTGTGTGTGTGTGTGTGTGTCTGTGTGTGTGTTGGGTCACACAGCCCACAGCTGGAGGCGCTGGAAGGGCCAGGTCTCAGAGGCAACAACATTCAGCTGATACACACAGAGCCGAGCAAGAGAAGTCAATCAACAACACGGACACACTCAGGTGCAAAGACAAATGGAAGTTCAAGTTCAAAAAAGCACACACAAAAGGGCACGCATACACACACACACACACACACACACACAACTAATTTGGTAAATTTTTGCTGTGTGGGCTCATTTGCAAACACACAACCTCTGACTATTTTTACAGCACTGCTGTAGCTTGTGTAGCTGCATTCCTTTACACAACCAGTTATCCTGCATGGAAGCATTATCCTCTTGGCTTAAATACTGGGATGCATTCCAAATCCATTCTAGTTAGTGGGATTCATCTTACAATATAAATACACTAAGTAGTCCTTATCTGTGACAGAGGTAAGCTTCACTAACGGCATGTTTACCATCCTGCTAGCCAGTGTTTTCCAGGGCAAGGAGCATCAGTCTGTGTTTGTCCCAGAGGACGGAGGAGGAGAGATAGAGTAAGCTGTTATCTCAGAGATATCTGCCACCACAGCTGAGGCCAAGGGCAATAACAACAATTATAGACAAAGAGGGACTGAAGCACGGGTACACATGGATGATGTGCACAGAGAATTTAAAAGAGAGGGAAATGTTGGCAATGTCTGTCTTTAGTGGGTTCAGTAAGAAAGACTTCCCCTAAGGTGAATGGCTGCCAGTGGATGTCCTGAAATAACTGTAGACACTCAAGGAGAATCATGGGAAACAGATGCAGGCAGGCAGAGTGTTTTCACACACTGTAAAAAGAAATTCAATGATTGTTTTTATCATTACTCGAAATCATTACTGAATCCGTGACATATGAAAATGACAGCTGTCCACATTTAATTTGGCTTGAGATGATTTCACCATGACCAAAGCATTTCTCCTGCGATAATGGCATAAACCTTGTAACTTGACCCAGAATTACATATCACAGATTCTTATACATGGGAGGAACCCACGACTACACACACTGGTTATTCAGATTTTCAATTGCTGACTTTACGACTTGACTGAGCTGATTGCACAAGGGCTGGCCATTGCTGCATCATCTGCCTCCTTTATTCTGTCTCTCGGTTTCATTATCAGTGGTGATGTCTCTCGCCATACTCTGTACGAGAACACAAGGGTATCTGCATTAAAAAGCCAATAGACCTCTACAGGGACCTTTCACACCTTTAAATTGTAACATGTCTGTTTAACGTCAATGCAACACAAACAGCCACCCTGTAAAATATAAAAGCACAAAGACATCTTGGTGCCCGTGATGTATGCTCTGAATAACCAGCAGCTGGGGGAAATGCAAGGTTTTTTATCTGCAATATGCTTTCCTTGTTTCATATTTTATCACACACATCTTTACAGGCCATAAAGTAAAGACAATACTGTTTCATACAATTCTTGTTTTAGTCTCCCTGGGCACGAATATCCTCTAGGATCAGCTTGTAAAATTGTACTGCTAATGAGCAGCAGTGAATTAAAAAAGTGTATGATCTCCTATTCTTCTGGAGACAAGTAATATTTATTATTAGTTATAATAAATAATTTATTATTTATGTGGATGGTGGCACAGCAGGGTCTCTCTGCTAAAAGCTCTTCAGCTCTACATGTCTGGCTTTTTTTATTTCTATACCACACAGAAAACTCCAGCATTGACTATTGTAATTAGCTTTTAGCAATCAACATAAGATAATCTGTTTAATGACGGAGGAAAACAAATGGTATCCATCCTACTGGTAAAGGAGCTTTAGAGCGATCAAACACAAAACATCATTAGGAAGCCTGCTTTACATGAAACAGCTCAAAGATAATTAAGTTGAGGTGGAGGTTAGGCCTACCGAGATAGGAGACTTGGGAACAAATAATCACAGCTGCTTATTAATGAGGCATAAACAATCATCCAAAGTTTTATGTATTTTCCACTTACTAAAAAGAGCTTTTTATGCTTGAGAGGTCTACTTGCTCTCAGCTAATACAAGCATTCATGTCCAATCAAGGACTCAGTCCAGGTAAGTGGACGCTTCAGTCCTGGACGTCTAAACTGCTGAACTAGACCCAGGGACCAAGGGCCCAGCTGTCTGGGATTCAATAATGAAAACAAGAAAGGGTGTCATACATCATTAGTACATGTCACAATCAATTCTTATTTATCGGGAGGTCTCTTTTGGAAGTATACTACAGTGCAACCTTGTCTGGCGTCGTGTCAAAAAACATTCATGATCTTCATGATCACTATCTTGTATCTCTCCCAAGTTCTCTGCATTCCAATAGTGTAACAAAGACACGGTTTTGGTCCTGTGTGTGTGCGTGTGTGTGTGTGACAGCTGAGTGATAAGTGCACCTTGTTGTCATGATTTAAACTAAGGTGGAGGAGGGTGTGTGTACCCGCAGGACCTTGAGATAGATGGGACGAGAGACAGAGAGGGAGAGAGTGTGATAGTGAGAGATAGAGTTTGTGCCTGGGTATACACAGCGAGGATATCAGAGAGAGCAGAGCCTCATTTGCATTAACTACAGACTGACAGCGGCGTCACACACCAAGCCCACCACCACCACCACCATGCCCCAAGGGTGCTGCTGCTGCTATCGCCCATAAAGAGGAGACGCCCGGCCTCCTCTGCTGATGAGCAAGCAGGATCTTATTAAACAAAAACAGAGCGATAGAGAGACCACTGAGAGACAGAGGGTGTCTTGGGGTGAATGTTGTTTCATTATGCTGAGGACATGAGTTCCTTTGGTGGCCCACCATCTGGATGTAGGTCTCACAATCATATCATTGTTGCTTCCTATGAATTCCCTCCTATTGTCACATTCACTCAAATTTGAAGACTATACATAACACAATCAGAAACAGTATCTAACTTCTCCACGTAATAAAACTATTCATTGTGGGGATATACAGTATGTCCAAAGGACAGCCGTAAATGTATGTACATATGTATTTCTACTTTCAAAAATTATTTTTTGAACTATTTCTTTTAGCATATAACCTGTAGATGAATTACTTTATGACACATTCCCTTTTCTTTTTTGGAGATCCTGACCCCTTTTCAACTTGTTTTGTCATAGGGGTAGAGGACAAGGCAGGGAGGAGACATAGAGATGGACAAGGAGAACAAACATCTCTATGGAAGTACTCTTACTTGGCCCGTGTGACTCACACTGTATTATATATCACATTTAAATTGATAATATTGATGCATCAATGCGTAATCAGCGTTTTACTATTGTAGCTGGTTGAGATGGAGCTATTTTTAATTGCCTTATATGTAGTTAAAAGGTACAAAATGTAACATCTCTACATTAAAATGTCTAAAAACGACTATGCCTACAGTATGTTATATATTTGTTGAGTTGTGTTCTTACACTATGCCTAATGTTTCCAACAATTTTCAAAACCCAGAAAAATCTGTCATTTTATTTCTGACACGGGACGTTTCGTTTGGTCGCCTGTCAGTGGTGTCGTGTAACCTTTGACCCCTCTAGTTCCTCTATCTTCCGTCAAAATACGGGAACACAGATGATACAATGAGAGTAAATTATACAATGTCACAGAAAGAGTTCAACTCAGTAATACTGCTTTTTTCTGCTCCACGGCATCGTTTTGTCATTAATTACATGCCACTATGTAACACAGTAATAAAGCCTTACTTATTGATATATTTCAATATCGATCATCCAGCTTAACGTTATTACAGTGTGCTGGTTGATAGTAGCTAAGTTTAATGCTTGTTGGAAAACATAAGGTCACAACATTGTTTAACACGCTCATAAAGTTATTTTTAGTATTATTGTATTGACCACGATCAACAGCACAGAACTAATGAGTTCACCAGTAACGTTAACGTTAGCTGTATAGATAGACGACCAACCTAATGTTAATTTAGCCAGCTAGCACACCCTGGTCATGTAGTCAACGTTAGCCCCCTTACCAGCTAGCAGCCAGCCAATAACATTACAGCAATTCGAATGTGGCCAGCACTGAACACCAGCGCCGGGTGCTAACGAGAGTTTAATGAACAGATCTTCAGCTACTGAGGTCAAATTGCTCAATACAGTAAGGTAAAGTGATGTGGAACTTTCTACTAAGTCTAAGTCTTACTTAGTCCCGATTTACTCTCCCAAGCTTCAGCCCCGGGTCTACTGGAGCTCAGTTCACCAGGTCACACACTGGGAGTCATGGTATTGAGGTAAAAGAATCTGGCTACTTCCCTTAGAAAGGAAGGCGTAAATGAATACCTGGACCCGATACACTGGGGGTAGAGGTTTTAGAGGAGGCCAAGTACAGTCATGGATCCTCCCATTCATGCAGGCTCCTGCTGGGCCACACAGCATCCATCCACTGCAATAATTAAACAAAGCACACAAGTATACACACTCACACACACATACACTAATTGCAGGCAGAAGGCATCCTACTCATTGTAGGCCAAATTAAAGCAATCAATTGAAACTAGAGACCAGCAGGAATTTATTCATGGGGCCTGAACTTCTCTATAAAGACCACACAGGCTGTGTCAGCTATAAAACTGACCAGGTCCTATTGACCAGGGTCTGTCACACAATCAGTCTGTTAATACCTTCACAGTCTGCTAACTGGATGCACTCATAAAGAGATGCAAATACGTTTCAGTTATTCCGTGTTGTGCATGAAACCCCTCAGTCCGTTTACGACATAGAAATATGTTCTTCTTAGCACCAACAAAAATCTCTTGGCTGACACAAGTGGCTCCATTTCTGCTCACATCTGCAAGACATTTCCTTGTCCAGTGCCTCAGTTTCTTCTTTTTTTCTTTCTTTCTTCTTTCTTTTGCTTTCTCCAACACAAACACACCAGAGGAGATCCAAGAGTTAAACATCGTGGAAAAAACCAAGTGTGGCAGGTAGGGTAATGATTTCTGTTTGTCTCTAAGCACATGACGCTGGAGAAGATGAACATACCCGACGAAACCAGCCTCTCCGTCTCTGCTTAAAGGAGAGCAAGAGTGTAAGTGTATCCAATTCCAACATTCCCAGTGTTTTTACAAACACATCATGCTTCTGTCACCCCCCCCCCCTTCCTCTCCTCCACCTTCCCCACCAGCCAGGCCAACTGTTGCTCCATCTCCGGGGCAGATTAGGGGAAGTGCCGGCTTCTGAAGAATGCAGTCCTGCTGCTGCCCCCGCCACTCTTAGCGGACGATTTATTAGAACTGGCATGGTGGCCCTAGCTTTGGCCTCCAGCTAGCAGGGGGAAGAGGAGGGGAAGGTGCTGGAAGAGGAGGACCTCTGCTGAGATACTACATACCATCAATACAAACCATCATGGTGCCTCTTAACAGGCCCCGCAATAGCTTTTTAACTTGTGTTTGGGTCCAGTGAGATGCCTTCTTCATGCAGCTTTCTTCACTCTGACAGCTATAGGTGGTTGTTAAACGCTTAGCGTTGTGGAAGCGGGGATCATTTAATAGAAAATAAAAAAGGTCAGTAAGACATCAGCCACCAATACAGAACAAAAATCTGTATAGGCTTCTAAAGTTTAATAAAGTCTACTTCACAAAGTAAAGGTGGAGTGTTTGTAGGGGGACCCTCCATTGTGTCTCTGGTCACGATAACATTTAACAAATGTTCCAAGTCATGAACATTAAGCTGGTGGTGCGATGTGAACATTTAAATGGACACCGTGTTATGCCCAGTCTGAGCTGCAATAACAAAACAATTACAGCACAACAGCACCAAGATGCGAGCAGCGATGTGTATCCATGGTGAGAGGCTAGCAGCCTCCACGACTAATGCAGTGGCCTAGATCCAGGCTGCACACATCGATCAGATTGACAATTGAGAGGCCGTGTCGTGGCTGATAAAGCTGTTTTTTTCTATGGCGGCTGGGGAGCTTATCTATTAAGAAGAAAGGGAAAAGGACGACTGTGCAGCCTGTGGCATTGTGAAAAAAAACTGGTGTGAGTGGCTACCAGGCCTGAAGAGGAGGACAGGGGAGGTAGGGCAGGTTCTGAATAAGCAGAGGCACACAGAGGTCACCATGGATGAGTCTTTTCACCTTGATGGCCACCGGTGTGCTGCGAGGATGTGCAAAGAGCACAGCTCTACATTATCCTGCTCTCCACATTATCTGCAGCTACTATGATGCTGTGCACATCATCTGTGTAAACCAGTAAATTCTGATGATTTGTGATGGCTGATTAATCATTAGTGATTAATTACAATTCATTATAAGAAGAAACAACTGTGTTTGCATCCCCCATGTACACTACTTAATTATTGTGTATCAATTAGCAGTCTTAAAAATATACGATTAATTTTATCATCATTTGGTAGCAGTAGTAGCTGTGCTGGTACTGTGTGTTACAAAAACATATTCATTCCTCAGAATAATTAATCTGTGTTGAGGTTGAGCTTCCTTTCATCACTTATCATACAGCACCACCTGCTGGACATTAAGGAAAACAGTGACCAGTAAGGACCTGGGGGGAAGTAATAGAGAAAACAATATGTCCTTCAGTGTCTTTGATGCTCTGCAGTCTTTATGATGCAGACATTATAAGCCTGAGGTTGATATTTGATGACACTGCACACGGTGACACTGGTTTTTATGTCTTTATGGAATACTATAACAATCCATCGACTCATTGGGAGTAAAACTGTAGGTCTTCCAGACAGTGATGACTATGTACAATTGTAATTATCAGGTTTATCTTAACAGCCTATAGTTCATACTGCAAGGTAAACATTTTTTTGACATAAATACAGTATGTTTGAAATGGGGTGAGATGTTACTATATAGTAAACTTTAAAGGATAGCTTCACATTTTTCTTAAAACAACACTCACATGCCTGCATGCACACTGCTGTAATTGGTTCTCCTGCTCATACTGGTCCAAAAGTAGTGGGGGACAAAATCCACAGCCCTTTCAAAGTTCAGCTGAAGGCAATATCAGGCTTAAGCAGTCAGACAAATTAAGTGTGTATCTACCAAAGTCACACTCCTAGTACAAATGTCCCTCTTTGTGCTACTACCCATCGTGGCCCAGCCAGGAAACTGTGTCCATGGAAGTGATAAAAAAAGGGCATTTCACACAGAATACAACAACCAAAAATGCAATAAACAAGATAGAATAAGGATTTCTGCACAAGATCTGCACTAGAGATGAGTGACTAATAATCAATCGAATAACCTCACCCCACTGGCTGAATTACAGCAGTGCACCCTTCTCATTTTACAGGCATTAAATGTTTGTTGAAAGAAGCCTTATGACAACATAATCATCAAATGTCACACGTTTGTTAAAAGAGCATTATGAAAACATAATTGCCAAGATTTGCATGTAAGTATAGTTGGGCAACATCTCCCACTAATGCAGTGTTGATGCCACATGTCATTAATAACCGACCTGAGAGGAATTTTGTCTAATTGTAAATGGACTGTTTCCATAAAGCGCTTTTCTAGTCTTAACCACTACTCAAAGCTCTGTAACATAGTCCAGGAACCATTCACTATCACACACACACACACACACACACACACACACACACACACACACACACACAGTGTGGCCGAGGCTGCCGTACAAGCTGCCACCTGCTCATCAGATACACACTCACACACATCTACACACCTGCTCATCATATACACACTCACACACATCTACACACCTACTAATCAGATACACACTCACACACATCTATACACCTGCTCATCAGATACACACCTAAACACACCTGCTCATCAGATACACACTCACACACACACCTGCTCATCAGATACACACTCACACACATCTATACACCTGCTCATCAGATACACACTTAAACACACCTGCTCATCAGATACACACACACACACACCTGCTCATCAGATACACACTCACACACATGTACACATCCGCTCATCAGATACACACTCACACACATGTACACATCCACTCATCAGATGCACACTCACACACACATCTACACACATGCTCATCAGATACACGCTCACACACCGATGACGCATCGGGAGCCATTCGGGGTTCAGTGTCTTGCCCTGTTCCAAAATCCAAGATCAATTTCAAATACTTACTAAAGAATCACCATCCTAAAGATGTATGCCTCCCTGAAAGCTGGTGAAGTTAACTATATGATGGACAGCAGCAGCAACAGAGGAGGTCAAAAGAGGGAGGAGAACTTCAAAGGATTAAGACGAACAAGGAACTAGGCAGGTATAAGTTCTATTGGTTACCCAGCACTGATGTGACACATTTAGTTTTATAGAACAGGACACAGCACACACACACACACACACACACACACACACACAGCCAGAAAACTCCTCTGGGGACACACAGATATAAATCAAGGCAGCGGAGGAGACACGGTGCCTCCCACACATTCATTGTCGGCACCGGACATAAGATTGACAGCCCGGTAAAGGGGTGATATGTGTCTCCAAAACAAATTTTATGGACAGAGCATACTATAAAAAAGTGTTATTTCTGTCAAGTGTGTCAAATCAAATTTAGCCTTGTCCCAGTTTATTATGTCATCATGTTTTATGTTATATTTTAATTTCAAATAACTCTCTATCAACTATCTTGCTAGTTGTAGACAGTAATTACCAACCATCTATGGATGACTCAGTAAACTGACAGATCTCAGTTGCTATGAATGGGATCTAAAAGGCCAGCCAATCCTCCTCTTCCCACCCCCACACAAACCCGGTCTGCTTACTTTCATGTTTCATGGAAGGTATGTGTGTACACACTGCATATGAAACATAAAACCCAAACAAGACACAGTAAGACGTATTATTGAGTCATTGGTGCATAAAAGCAACAGGTGTTGAACAAGCTACAGCCATAAAACGAGTTAACTGCAATAACTAAAACTGCTTGTGTTATTTGAAATCTTATGATAGATAAATCTTATGATTAGATAATGCCAACAGCTTCACAGTAAAATCATCTTGAGAAACATAATGCATCTTCAATATGCTCTCAGACTCAGACTCTTCATAGTAAAAATGTCCTAAATAATAACCCAAGAACAGGCAGTAAATCATGTCACACACACACTCACACACACACACACACACACACACACGAGGAAGCAGCAGCTGCCACTGTGCACAGGGAAAGGAAGGGAGAAAGATGACGGGGGGGATATACAGAATCTGTCAGAAGCAATGTCAGGTCACTGCTCTCCTCATCTGCCCTCTGGCATGCTCCATTCATCCTGGCAGATAGCAATTTATCTATCAAGTTAACCTCCCTCCACAGAGCCGGCTCCGACGCCTCGGCCGGGGAAGTACAACTCCACTGACTCTTCTATAGTGCAATAAGACAATTACAGGGCGCGGGACAGCGCTGGGGAACAGCTCTCACAGCCGTAGTACATTAACCTCCATTTTACCACAATGGCTCACTTTACACTCATACAGTGTCTGGGCCATGCCAAGGCAGGCTTCAGATAAAATCAAACCTCTTTATCAGAAAAAAGGTCAAAAGAGTAGAGTTAAAAACATCCATCCAGGCTCAGATCCCATTCTGTGAAAAAAGGTACTAGTTATAAAATATGGTTTATAGTTGATTACATTGAAAAACAGATTTAAAAGCTTTGGAAGCATACAGGGTTGGTTGTCTAGTGAGGAAAGAGAAAGAGAAATGCAATGGCAGCACCACAAACATCACCCAGCACCAGGTCAGCCTATAGCAAAATCTAACTGCAATATCCTGGTATCAACCAGCACAGGGCAGTCTCTTTGCAAATTTATTACACAATACGTAGAATTCAAGTACTTTCCACTAAAATGTCAAGATTTGGAACTGAATCTGTCAACAACACTACTAAAATACCCATATACATTTTCAAATGAAAAAAAGGTGGTTGAGGAGTTACTACTTCAAGTTAAATCCCACTGGATGAACTGGGAGGGGGGGGGGCGATAAGTGCAGAGTATAATTTACCCAACACAGTCTGTCACACAGGAGATTATGGGAAGTTCAATAGCCGTTTCCCCCTCGTCTGCTTTGATTCTCCCAATTTATCAAACTGCGGGAGATGATATCAGCTGCCTTAAGCTGCAGGTGAGCATGAGCAGGCAGGCATGGCTGTTGGATGAAAAAACAGATGGCTGGCCGAGCCAGGAGCCCGGAGGCAACAGGTAGTAGAGGAACACTAATGACATGTTCACACTGTAAGGTATGCCTGGTTGCAGAAAGAGAATGAAACAGTCTCTTCACTTCTCCCAACTCCACTTCATCTCACAATCAAACCAGCAAATCAAACTTGTCAACTTAGGGAGAAATTTAGGAAGAACTCAATGGGAAACGGCTCCTAAACAGCCAAAGGAATGTGTACTGTCAACCGTTACACCCATGTGATGTTGTTGAACATCTCCTTCCAACACCATAGGCATTAAAAGGTGCACTCCACCAATTTTAACATTAGTTTACTAACCACGAGGAGAACTTTAAGCCAGTTGTCTTCTGTCTTTTACGAAGTCTGACAAAGTAACACTGATGTCATCCTGTTGGCTTGAAGACTGCAAATGTATAAGCCTGTATTACATACCCGGGGTAAAATGTGGCATAATAAAGCAGTTATTGAGTTGCACCATGGGAAATGTGGAATCTAATTTTTGATACTGATTAATTTTAGACCATAAAAGTCAGAATACTGTATCTGTGCCTATGCTGCTACAATTTTGATTTTAGTTGTGTTCTTCTGGGTAGGCTTTCTGTGAGATTTTATAACATGCCCACAAGGATATTGTCCCAGTCAGCCATAAGAGCTTTGGTGGTGTTGGTCACTGATCGTGGGTAGTAAGACCTGGCTCATAACAGGCGTCCCAGTTCATCCCAACGGTGATGGATGGGGTTGAGATCAGGACTCGGTTCTTCCACAACAAACTCTTGGATATTTACTTAGAAAAGTCCACTGACTGTTTCCCTTAATTGTAACAAAGGTTCCCAGCACAGACTACAAACAGCCCGAGACCAAAGGTAAAACCAAGTAGGCCTAACTAAGCCGTTAGTGCCTGTGGAATGAGGATACATTTGCCAAGCCGACAAATATCAAGTCAAAAAACTCAAATTTGCACAGGACGCCAGGCCCATTACTCCCCTATAACTGTGCTGCTGTATTCATGTTCTGAATATCAAGAATACCGCCCTTCAAATCACCAATGAGCATCATGGCCCCACCAGCTGTTAACAAGCAACTACATCTTAATGCCTCGGCTTCCACTCAACAAGAAAAGCAGCAGGCCTCACTGAAACGAGGGGGGGGGGGGGGGGGGGGGGGGGGGGGGATGGCTCGGCTAGCTTTGCTAAACTAAACTAAACCAAAACACTGATATAAGACACCTACTAAAGGAGTTCCAGTGACACTGACTATTTAGCGTTGTAAATTGATGACCCGTGGACTGTTAATATTAATAAATATACAGTCTATGATATCAACACGGAGTGTGGCTCGTCATCTGAGCACCACACGAGCTGCAGGAAGAATGCTTTCCACATAGACTGGATATATTAATATTAACGGTCCATGGTGTTACAGCGACCATGTTTCATCCCTTCAGGCTGACAGTGCACATTGTGGTACATTTGTTCCTGAAAGTCTTACTATTAATATTGATATTGATGTGGGGACAATAGCATGGCTGCTAGCTAACGCTAGCTAGCAGAGAAAAGCAGAAAATCAAAGGAACTGTAAAAGAATGAAGAAATTATTTAAATTCCTTGTCATTTCCTTATCCTTTTCTCACTAACTTTGTTGTGTGTTATATGTATTTATTAAGAAGCATCTTTTATATTATGTTGGCGTTTCCCCCATGACTGGTATCTTTCTAAACCCTAAAGATGATAAGTTTATGAAAATAAATAACAAAGAAAATCATGAAATCTTCTTATTTGAGAAGCTAGAACCAGCGAATATTTAGCATTTTAGCTTGGAAGATGTTGCAGTCATACAAAATACAGGACTTTTTCCCCTAGTAAGTTGACAGCCAGCACAACAATCATACACAACATTATTTTACATTATTACTCTCAAATTAAGATTTTTGTCTCTTTAAAAAATAGATTAAAGATTCTACATGCGAAAGTTTTTTCTAGAGCCTTTATTATTCTAACTATTTGATGTTTTTCCTGTCAAGAATGCGAAACATGTACATACAGATATGGCACCTATCAGAAGACAATGGAATACACTGGATATAGAACATGACCCTAAATCTGAGTTTATGTCCCCACCTCTGACTGGGACAGGGAGGTCAGTGAGAGGACAGATGGAGGTGCACGGGGCTCCACGGAGACAAGGTGCCAGTACCAGAGGAAGGAGGTCTGCTGTCTGGGGAGCAGTGATGACGAGCCGCCGGGTCGTCTGGT
The DNA here is from genome assembly GCF_008692095.1 of Etheostoma spectabile. Classification (NCBI taxonomy): domain Eukaryota; kingdom Metazoa; phylum Chordata; class Actinopteri; order Perciformes; family Percidae; genus Etheostoma; species Etheostoma spectabile. The sequence continues at coordinate 5,822,408 of NC_045745.1, read as the reverse complement.
ACCCAGCAGCCCAGAGGGGGCGGCCCATGATACGGTGCACCGTTAAAAATACAACATAGGAGACAAGGAAGACATATTCAACCTAATTTATTTAATGCCTAAAAATGCTCATGTGTGGTTGTCATCATGTGACAGTGTGGACTGAGTGACCTGATATGACCTAATATTACTAATGCTATAATTAGAAATAATAATAATAATAATAATGACATGTTTATGACAAGGATATGTAGCAGTATTGTATTCTGCGGTTAACAGTGACACAATTTTTCAGTGTTTTTGTGATAACTTTTAAAGGAAATTTGAAAATATTCGAGTGGGTGGAGACAGCTGTGATGGAGAAAGACATGACATGTCTCTGTGGCTCTTTCTACATCTATATATATACATATATGTATATATATTTATTTATTTATTTTGATGCAGTCTATGGTCTCTGTATGGCTGTGGGTGGAGGCCATAGATGGGTGGAGGCATTGCAGCCTTTTACATCCGACACGCCGTAAAACGACAACAGAAGGATTTTGCGACGTCTGCTGTCGTAAACAACGTAAAGATGTCTGCTAACACAGCTTAGCCTGAAACGTAACGGCTTCGTTTGGTTTTTGGTTTCTTTTTGTTTTGTTTCGCGTGGCCCTGGACCTGGACCTGGACCTGGACCAGATGGGGACCGACAGCTCACCATGAAACTCCGCGTGCACAATGACAGGTGAGCTGAAGCCGTTATCACTAGTCTGTTAGCTAGCTGCTAATGCTAGCCCAGTTCTCTGTGTGCTAATCTGTCTCTCGCTACCTTTAACGGACGCATATCTCAGCTAACCCTAATGAGCCAGTCCACTAGACGACCCTATGGGTCTCTAACGACGTCAGGTCCACAGCCACTAGCTAGTTTATCAAGTTTTCTTTTCTACGGAGCCCCTGAAGTCCCTGAGGGGGCAGGGGCTCCGTACCTACCTTAAACCCGATCTAGAGGTTAAATATATAGTCACCTAGACACCTAGAACCTAGTCAGATAATAAGGAAATAGTGGCGTCGTTGTTTCGTTTTCTTGCTGGGAATCCTCTATTCAAAGATGAATGCAAAGTCAAGTAATAAAAGCTAGAGCTGTCCGTCTGTATCTGGTCTATCTTCACGTGAACAACCTGTTAATGTAGCTGTGAACCCGGTTGGGGCCTGAGGCTGTAAAGGTCTGTCTCCTATGTCAAAGGAGTGATTCCAGAAGAGCAGTGAAACTGAGGGAGTCTCCAACTGTCATGCAGCCTAATTCAATTGAGCGGGGTGCTCATGCAGGAACTGGTTTATCCCTTCCTCTGCAACCAGAACTTCCCAGGACACCGGCCCCTGCTGAGAGCAACGAGGTGCGGGTAACCATGACCAGCAATCCTGGGGAGTGCAGTGGAGGCGCATCATCCAGGAGGTCCAGAGTCAGTTCCCACAGCCACTCTCATTCTCAGCCACATGCACATAATCGGGTGCCACACCACTTGAATACGGAGCCCGAGCTTGACCCGCCTGACTCTGATCTGGACTCTGGAGAACCCAGCACCTCCATGTCTGAGCTCCGCTGTCTGTTCCGCTGGCTCCAGAAGAGTCTTCCTTTCATTGTCCTACTGTGTGCTAAACTGGTCATCCAACATGCTCTGGGTGAGTACGGGCGAAACAAACACTGTTATCGAGCCGTGGACACAACACAACTTATACGCTTTCTCTCCATTCACCAGGTCTGGCAGTTGGGGTGGGCCTCTTCACAACATTTCTCTATGTGAATAAAAACCTTCAAAGTCAAGTGTTTCTTCAGGTAAGTCAAGAACAGAAACCATTTGCTGATTCCTTCTGCATTTAACAGATTTGAAACCGTGTTTCTGCCTGTGTGTCCCTCAGGAGCGCCAGTCCAAGCTGCAGTGTGTCTGGCTGCTGCTGTTCCTTACCTCCTCCACCCTGCTGCTTTACTACACCTTTCTCCCTGAGACGCTTCACTATTGGTCAGTGGGAATGCATCATTTCACATTAATAGATTAGGTGTCTATTTCCTTTAACCAACTACCTGTTCTTGTAGTATACTCTTAGTTAGTCTGTGGACTGTGAGTTTAGCCAGAACACCCTGTAGGGATTTTTTCATACTTTGAGACTTTGGTGACTTGACTACAGCTCTTTGGTCCAGCAGAACCCCTGACTTTAACATCAGAACACATTATTTACTGAAGAGTCAAATCTCTATTTTATGTCTGTATTGCCCACCTACTGTAGTTTAGTAAACGGTTAAATCTGGAGTGCAGTGGACGGTGCCAACATGAACATGCATTTAACCTGAATGTCAACCTCCTTCCAGCCTCATCTTCCTCAGCCCAAGCATTGAGCCGCTGGGTTTCTGGGAGGTTCTGTGGGCAGTCGGCATCACCAACTTCATAATAAAGTTTCTCTTTATGGGGATTAAGTGCCTTATTCTGCTGCTGCCATCTTCACTGGTGACCTACAAAACCCAGGTGTGTGTGTGGTGGATTTATCCTTAAGAAGAAAATACGGATGTCATGTCTTGGCAGTGCTGGTGCAGTAGTTGTTATTTTGCGTGCTTATGTCTCCAGGGACGTTGGGTGATGCTGACGGAGGAGCTGGGTCAGATACACCAGGCCACGGCTCCATTTCCACTGTGGTTCCGCTACCTGGTCACATACGAGGAGGTGGACGGCACCCCCGGACTCACACTGGGGGTCCTGCTGGCTCTGCTCTACCTCATACTGAAGGTGTCAGCATTCAAACTAAGCAGCAACAGATCTTTGTGTTATCAAAGGACCAGGATGTATGATTTAGAGTGTGTGGGGGGGGGGGGGGGGGGGGGGGGGGGGGGGGGGGGGGGGTATTGGCAGAAATGGAATGTAATATTCCCAATTATCTTTTCATAAGTGTAAAATCACCTGAAACTAAGAATTGTTGCAGTTTCCTAATTTTTTGAATGAGCTGTTCATATCTACATAGGGAGCGGGTCCTCTTCCACGGAGCTTGTTTTTTTGGGGTTATAGAAATAAAATGTAGTTAATTTTCTCGTATCAGCGCCCATATTCAGCTTCTTTTTTTCTTTTTTTTTACATAATTTGTAAAATACTTAACGTTATCAATACTTAGTCAGATGACAGACACTATTATATAAATTGAAAAGTGTCTGCTAAGTTGTCTATTTGGCATTCTTTCTGTTAAATGATTTATATTTAAACCCAATGCTAATAGGAAACCTGATAAGATTAATGAGGCACTCTGTAAACTTTGAAGGTGGCACCATTTGTCTAGAGTGGTCCCAATCCGCTCCGGCAGCCGCTCCACACACAGTCCAGAGACTAAAGGAAGCACTGCAGATATTGAGCATCATCAGGGAATATCTCGTCTTGTCAAATGTCCGGTTTAATCAGTAACACTGGTGTCCCCATTGTGGCATCCCTAGTATTCAGTTGGATGCAAGCTCAGCACTAGAAGCCACTAAATCCTACACACGGGCCCTTTCATGATTAAAATAAATGGGTTTTTAAACTTCGCTCTTCTTTTTCTCTCTTTCAGCTTTTAGGATTGTATGGACAGTGGACGTCTTTCATGAAAACTGTGAGGATATTTGTAAAAGGCGAGGTCAGTGGTAAACAACTTGTTAATTAGATAGTAAATGGTCACATCCAGTAAGCAGCTATTTTGAAGTGTTTTCTTTTGTCCCTCAGCACACAGGCACAGCAGCCACTAGGAGTCAGTGCAGCGAGGCTGGAGACATCTGTCCCATCTGTCAGGGAGAGTACAGGGAGCCTCGGGTTCTACTCTGTCAGGTAAAAGCTCACGTGTGTGCACTACAGGGCCTGTCAAACCATAAGTCAGCTTGTGTTTTTATTTCAGTTAGTTTTTTAAATTAAAGTGGTTGGTTGGTTCGCTTACTGGGCCGTGTGGGCATCAATAGGCAGATTAAGACCCTTCAGGCACCTGTCACACATCCCTCCTCTTCAGTTATGTTCTTAAATGTTATCACAGTACACAGCAGTTGAGGAAGACACCTAAATTTGAATTTTCAGTTTTACACCTGTACATTTCTCTTCATTCACCACCCTTCTCACTTATGTGCTACTGTAATAATAAGCCATGTCTTTCTTTATTTGTAATTAGATATCAGATGAACTGAAGTGCATCAGTTATGTAGATCTAGTCATGTAGGGTAAGTGCACGACATGCTGACGTCCCGTTGTTCTCCTGCTTTGCAGCACATATTCTGTGATGAATGCATTGCTCTGTGGTTTAACCGTGAGAAGAGCTGCCCTCTATGTCGCACCGTGATCACAGAGAAGGTTTCCAAATGGAGGGATGGAGCCACATCTTCACACTTGCAGATTTATTGATTGTTAGCGTATAGGTGGCGGGCTTAGTTTGTATTTAATGTTATTTTCTGAGGCTGTCAAACCCCACTGAGAAATAATGTACACAGTTTTATAAATGAGTTAAGGGCTGTGGTCGATAAGGACACACAACTTGCACCTACAGTAGTGTTTCTGGCTTATTCACCAGTACATCCCTACTAGTCACTCTCAAAGACAACAAAGTTGATTATTTTCATGTCCCAAAGTGATTTGTTTCCTTTTGTGTTGCTTTTACTCACCTTTAATTATCTTCATATAAACCTTCCTTATGGAGCGGGAAATAGTTCTTTTTCCACAGTTTCTTGTACAGAAAATGGGAACATCAGAGAAATATATATAAAAAGTATTTTAAACAGATTTTTCCTCTTATCAAACATTTGAACAAACATGCTACACATGAACTCGTATCCAGTGTTTTCTTATTTTGTGGAAGAGACTTGTGATTTGTAACCACGTGTAGAGGCGAGCAGCTGCAGCCCTCGGCTCAGGAGTGACCTGCCACTCTGCTCTAAATACAATATTTTATCATGTCTGGTAAAAAGCATGCAACAAAGCTTGTGAGATACTGATTTACACAAATTATTTTTCTATAGAGGTAACATAACCTTGTTTTTATAAAAACCAAAGACTGGGGAAAAACATCTATTTTAATATGTACAAAAATCATTTGACTGTGTTATTTTTATCCATTTAGATGCATACACTATCTGAATAAAGATGTACAATTTTAATGTTTGTGACTTGTTCATGTAACAAAATGAGAATCTTACAGTCTGAGACAGTCGTTACAAGTCTAATATTTAGACTGGTGTGCGGAGGTTGAGGAGAAATCGCTTAAAATTAACAGATTAATCGTTAAAATGTCACAAGATAACCCAACTCAACTGGTAAAATGAACAGATTTTGCCCACTACTATCCGTTATGATACAGTGGCACTGCTCAGAGACTAGATCCATTTTTTTATTATTTTTGACTTATGTACATGATACATATTAACATACCCAATCTGAGGGGCAGATGTAGGGGTGACAATGTTATTTAATGCCCATCAGTGATTAAAGCACCCATTCTACTCTAAGATGGTGTTTCCAACTTGAGGTAAGATTGATAAGTTGGTTCTCAATCTTCTCAGTGTGGAGAATACTCGAGTACAGGAGCACAACGTCTCATTTTTAGTCTCCTAACTTTTCTGAAAAGTTTAACATCCTTGGTTTTTTGCATTGGTTTCCCCCCCCCCACAGGAACGACAAAAAGACAAACTGAACTTCAAGTTTTCATCAAGGAAAGTCTAAGATATCAAAATGTTTTTGTAAATCCCCCTTCAATATGTTATGCCACACAATCACAATCAATACTGTAAGACGTTCAGGTCACTGTTCTCAAGTTTGGAATTATAATAAAAAATAAAAAATGCATCAAACAAAGTTGTAAGACATGTTATGCGGAAACAAAATGATACTGTACATGCTTATGACAAAATAAGTCTTACAAGAATGCCTAATCAAATTATCACATTCTGCTGCCTTATCTAAATAATACTACATAATAAATACATAGTTTGCATAGTGTGAACAATGCAGGAGAAACACAATGGCACTTCAAATAAATATTGTAACAAAGAAATTAAGTGGAGTGACTGGTCTTAAAACAATTGTACCGGAATGGTAGAAGAAGAAGGGCTGAGCCTGGCACGGATCCATAGT
>NC_045745.1:5797200-5816315 GCF_008692095.1 Etheostoma spectabile | reverse complement strand
CCCCCCCCCCCCCCCCCCGAAGTGAGTCGAGCATGCTCAGATTTTAACGGTTTAACGCATAACGCGTCGTTCCGAAATTAGTGAAATCCATGAAATTAACTTCTCATTACAAACAATAACAGAAGATGGAAATCATTTCAGAAACATTTTAGCTATCTATGATTGATTGATTGCTAACGTTAGCTCCAAACACCGTTCAACGGACAGCCTTTGTTGTGTTTGATGCTAACCAGCAGTGAACCAACTTGGTTAAGTAGGTCTATTTTTACTGGGTTGACATTACAGAAGTCTCTCGTTGCTGCTCGTCTCAAAGTGACGCACACACAACTCCCATCTCACATCGGGGAGACAGCCATACTAGAGCAGCGATCCAAGCTAGCTTCACTTAGTTACAAATGTGCAAAGTAACTAAAAGAAACACATTAAACTACCTCTTTGAGCATCAATGTGGAAAACAAAGTCAGTTTCATTAAATATGACGTTGTGAACACACGTCTGACCTTTGAACCTTGCCCTTCTTACAGAAACATGGTTGTCCGGGGTGTGTTTACCAGCAAAACTCATTTGGTTCATTGAAACAGTGCTTTTGGTCAATTCATTAAACACTAAGCTTTAGAATAGCAAGAAACATCAGGGAGCCATTCAAACTGAAGCTGATATTCAGTTATCCTCATGGGACTCTGCATCCGACAGCGGGCTCAGTTTTAGGGCGAGAGGTTTCAAATGGCTTGACTCCAGAGGCTCATATAGCAGCTACACGCCACACAAACAGGCCATACGTCTCAAACAGCAATTGGGAGATGGTCCACTCATTTAAGTCTAGGTTTATCCCCCATATGGTCTATGTCCACGGCGCTCCACTTCCGGGTTTGCTCCGGTGCCGCCGGAAATTCGGCCAAGTGTCCTTCACCTTCCGCTTTCTTTGCGTTGCCGTTCTAAACTAGACTATCTGTCCAATCAGAGTTTTCAGTTGACAACTAAAGCTACTTCTGAACGTACACATGTTCCATCAAAACAACTTCCTTCCTGATGCTATTGTGGAGCGGCACTGTGGCTCCGTCCGGGGTTTAGCACCGCCCATGCAGATTGTGATTGGTTAGAAGAAATGCCGATAAACAAGAGCAGGTTTTTCTCCCGTCCCAGAATGCTGCCAGACCCTTCCCCGCAGCGCTGTGGAGGAAGGTCTGGCAATGCAAGACTAATCCCCCTACCACTGAGACCCTGTTACTGTAAATGCACAAAGAGCATACACAAAGCACCCAAACACATGAGACAGGAACACTGCCTGAAGCAAAAAAGGGCAGTGATGTCAATTTAGCTCAGTGTATATGTCTGTTAGTCTTCCAACCATGATAGTGGCAATGAGACTGCATGAATAGATGAGTTAAAGAATACTGCTGCAGGGGTCATTGGAGCCAAGCGCAGGAGATTTACACAAAAAGGCATTTAGAGTCTGTTTACATTCAACACAAAGAAAGTGAACAATGGCGCTGGACAGGCCCCCACGCAGAAAACATTCCAGTCACCCGAGTAAAGCAGTGCCAGCATTTGGTATTGATTGTGGTGGAAGTGATGCTTTAAACTGAGATTTCACTTCTATCTTTTTATAGCTGCTTTTCCGTAGGTCGTGCCTCACCTACTCCTAACCACACGCTACAGTGGCAAAGGCAATATTTTCTCAAACATAAAAACAATACTGTGTTCATCGTGGAATTGTTCAATAATTCTACCTGACAGTGCAACCTGCAAGTTCTACAAAAACAAAGCCGGGCATTTTGAAACGAATGCCCTTTGTAACCAAATTCTCTCACGGCGACGGAGGCAACTAGTCATTAACATTAAAAACTAATGTCCAGATTTGAGCATAAAAGAGCACCAGTAAGTCATATGATAATGAAACCGCTCAGCCCATTCGTCAGCAGGCAGTAGCCAGCCAACAAGCAAGTCGCGTCTCTCACACAACTCCTCCGACTCACTATATCTTCTACTGCTGATTATTTGCATGAAGCTGAGGAGTCCGCGTTGAGTCAGGAGGGATGGGAAGGCGCTGCTGGAAGAGCTGGTGATCTGCACAGACAGTGTCAGTCAATAAAAAAATTAAATAAAATCTACAAGTCTCTTTGAAAGGAAACAAAAGGGGAAAGGACGAGGAACTGGAAGAGTCCTAATGTTTGGAGGTGAGCCGAGCGTCATAGGTTCATTCGTAGATGAGCGGGCCGCTTGCAGTTCATGGGGTAGGTCTGCTTTTTGTAGGACCCTGCATTGATGCCCGAAGGGTGCCTGATGGGAAGTGGTGCAGAGGCCTCAGAGGCGCTGCTGCTGCTTGTGTCCATCTGCTCTACCGTGGACACCTCCATGGGTTGCTCCACAGTGCTGCTGGTCAGCGGGGGTCCCCTCGGCCAGCATTCCCCTCCGACAAACTTTAACGGACTGTGGGGGAGTAAGATGTGAGAAGCTATTGTCTCTGATGGACCACAGTATACAAATAGCCTATTGAGTAGACCTCTCTCTCCAAAGTAACAGTTGCTAGGTAACATTAGCAACCAGTTCTTGGCCTTAACATAAAAAATAGGGACAGCAAAACATGCACCCCAAAATGTTATCTTAATATTTGTTGAATTCGTAATATTTAAATGTTGCAGTCAGAACCGGAACCAAACAACTGCACATGATGGAGGAATGATTTCATCTGATACCATTGTTTAAATAGTTAGCAGACATTCAGACAAAAGTTTAACAATTTACTTTATCTGAATGACAAGCCAACGTTCACCTTTGACCTCAAATTGCCTTTTTATACTTCTAATGATGGCTTTATTGAGGTCCAGCCGGCAGCAAATGAGTAACCGTAAACTGTAAAATAAATAACAATAATTCAATGGGAGCAGAGAGAAAAACAGCTTGCTGTTACCTCACAGGTGTTCTTGGGCTTCCTGGGAACTTCCGTGGTGAGCGCACCTTTGGCTCGAAAGAGAACTTCTCTTTGACGTTTTCAAGCACAGATGGAGCTACATATGTGAAACCCTGGGGAGGGGGGTGAAGGGACAAAAAAACAGAGATCTGAGTCCACCTCTTCAAAGACCATCTTTCCAAAAACAACCCACAGCTGATGATGAGCAATGAAATGCTGAGTAAACCATATCATGCAATGTGGTGGAACAGGGAGTTAGCTTCCAGGAAAACCAGCAGGACTACACCAGATGGGATGCATTAACCGATTCTCGTAAGACCCACTTGTTGAAAGGGAAATAAAAACCATTATGTCCAGAGCTGGCCTATGTTTGTATGTTTGTTTGCAGGCAACACAGAAACAGTAAAGGACTAGCGTCAATGACACAGTTTTCTATTAAAATGCTGTCTTTCCTTACCATGCCCAATCCAAAATTTGGCAAAGTCATCTTCAGGACTATCCGTGTTGCACTAGAACTTTAGTTTATTTCAATATTAAAAGGACTCCAAATGAGGTCTGTACACAAGCCTATTTGTAAATGAAGTCTTAAATAATACTTTATACTGGCTCCAGGCTATGGATTATCTTTTTTGATAACTGATATTGACATCTGATCAACTTTCTTACTTTATGATATACAAAAAAAATCAGTACTGGTCCAAAAGCAATAAACAATTATTTTATTTTAACCTTCAGTAAGTTGACACATAAACAAAATAATCTATTATGGACCTTTGAGTCATGCATTACTTTTGTAGGTTTTTATCATGGATTATTCCTGATCAAGTTATGACAACTTCTGGAATCTCTGTCCTCCAGAGACAGACAGAGAAGCAGAAAGGTCCACTGTGTTCTGGGAGGTACGGCACTAGTTACCCACCAGGAAGACTTGGTTGGCGCTCTCGCTGAGCGTGGAGTCGTCGGGGCTGTCCACTGGAGTCTGGCTGGTGAACTTGGAGTCAAACTGGCTCACGTCATCAGCCGATTGCTGCCAAAAGAAGCAGGTCAGATAATCATCCTGCAGGGACACAAGACGGCTCACAGAGGACCCCGCTGCATTAAAAGACAAACTCACCAGATATGGTTTAAATGGAGGCTCTACTCTGCGAGCGAAGAGGTCATCCCAGTTTGTATGCCGGAAGAATGGGTGGGCCTTGGAAACAACAGACAGCAGCAGGGTTTTTATATTTTGTCATTACTACAGGGTTTTCCAAGAAGCATTCACATTTTCTGAGTTATTGTATTAAATCACAGATGTATGCATACACTTGTGACTCTACTTTCAACAGATATATTTACCTGGACATCAGCGGCATCTTCTGGTCCAGCCCCGAGTCGCAACGAGGCATTCCGTTTAAGCAGCTGAAAGAGCGGGTTTGGAGAGTTATTTTTCATACCACTCCAAAGGTTTCAGCAGAGACAACAAATCCACACACATGAGGCAGAAGGAAGGTTTTTACAGCTCACCTTTTTCAGAAGGTCCCTGGCTTCTTGTGTGAGGTAAGGTGGAAGGCTGAGTTTGCATTTCAAGATTTTGTCAATTGTCTTCTTTCGGTTTTCACCAGTGAATGGAGGCTATAAAAGCAGGACGCAACAGTTACCAATAGTACAGATGCCTCCTACTTGAATTTACCTTTTTAGCAATGCTACAACTAGTGTGCACTTACTGCTCCAGTCAGCATGTCATACATGAGAGCTCCCAAACTCCACCAGTCCACTGCTCGGTTATGTCCACTCCTCATCAGGATCTCTGGAGCCCTGAGGGAGGACGAGGAAATGTCCAAGGTGATACAGCAGATACACTACAAAGTAGGAAATGGGACTGAATGTGCGTGATATATCTAAAAGAATGGATCTACAAAATCTGCATGATGATTGTGTGACATACATGTATTCGATAGTGCCACAGAAGGTGTGGGTGACCGTTCCGTCATGGATGGACTCTTTACAAAGACCAAAGTCGGTCAACTTCACGTGTCCTAAAAGGAAACCGAACCAAAGACAAAATATGAGAGAGAAACATAACTCAAGATAGATAAGTATCAGATTACCCAGAGAAAGACTTTAGTCTGGGAACTTAAGGTAATGTGAAAAGGACATGTATCTTAGTGTTTTCTAATCAGCTTTTTGTTGTGAATGACCCTTGATGTCTGTATACCGTTGTTGTTGAGCATGATGTTCTCAGGCTTCAGGTCTCTATAGATGATGCCTTTCTGGTGCAGGTGACCCAGCGCCATCGAGATCTCTGCCAGGTAAAAACTGTCAACAGAAAAAAAAAAAGCAAGACCCAGGTCCCAAATTCATTGACATGTGAATCTGTTTTTTACCAATCACTGAATCTGTATATTTATATATTTTCTACATGCTTCTTCATTAAGGTTATCCTCCGAGAATTGCACACCGTCATTTGTTCAGCAGCTTGGTTCATGTAATCACCGTTTTCATCTACAGGCTGTATTTATAAAAACACAACAGCAGGTAATGCAAGTGTTTTGTCCCTGTTCCAAGTCACCGCACACCGCCTTAGACACAGTGTCACACATCTGCCTGTTTTTACAAAACTAAATGCTTCCCCCTTAAAATTTGTAGAGATTTTTGATTTGTTTTTAATTGCTAGCATTAGTCTGCCAGAGACAACAAATCCCACTGGTATTGAGACATAATCCAGCATTCCTGACCCTGTTGTACATCATGAGTCAGCAAGAAAAGACCTCTATGAGACAACAGGCAAAACACTGGGTGTTTGTTAAGATGCCCATTCTGTTGCTATTTGGAAATAGTTTCATATTGTAAATAATGGGGGTGGCCTTTAAATTATGTGTACAAACATAGGAAGTGAGTGAAAAAGAGGATGAAAAGATTTGACATGTTTAAGCATAACATCCTGAAACAGGATAGCTTCAAAAAACTCAAATCTTTATTTTATATTAATGGGGATAAACTCCCTTTGATCACCAGTAATTAGTCCAAGGAAAGCTAAATCCTACTGTTATCCCTGGCCAGATGGTGGAGGTGACAGGTGACAGACCAACTAACTCACCATGCTGTGTCTTCCATGAAGATGCCCTCTCTTTCCAGTTGCATAAACAGCTCCCCTCCTGCATTCACAACATACAAAGTCAGTCAAACTGATACAAAGTGGAAATGGAGAATGACATTTTCACTTTCTTGAAAGAAAAACGCCCACCCAGTAGGGCTGCAAGAATTATGGCCAAAATAATAATCATGATTTTGATCAATATTGAGATCATGATTAATTATCACAATTATCTGTTGATTTTAACCAAAACACATTTTATTGTCACATAGGCTTTTTATAACTGCTTTCACATCCCTATTTTGCTACATTCCTCTTGTGTTGAAGTTGTATGCCCGTTATCTACCAGATGAAATATCAACGGGGATTTCTGTACGTCATTACGGTGCAACTTAAATGTCTGGGCTGCTCTCTGATGCTCCAAACCAGACGTTAGAGGACCAGAAACATGGCTGCATGTCACGCTAGAAACACTAATAACACGTTACACAGCAGGTACCGTTAACGTTAGCTACAGTAGCAACTGGTGTAACAACTAAAACGTCCCTGAACTGAAGCGTATGCTACTCACAGAGAGACGGCTGACTCATTATGAACGGGTCCAGCACAGGTCAAAAGGCGGGTCAGCAGAGTTACACACGTGAAACGTCTGTATTATCTCTGCGCTGCATTTTTATGAACTATGATATTTTGACCATGGGTCACATCTCTGGCCCAGGTCTAGCATGCTCCAGGTCACACGCTGTTACTCTACCAACTGAAGTTAGTTGCATTCAATAACTTCTTCTGGGTTTTTTACCGCGGCCGCCGCGACAGTAGAGCTACCAGCAGAAACACTGGTACAAATACAGGTTTTCCCCCTTATATTTAACAATATACAGCTGTGTTAAGAGCAATTAAAACTGTGGACAAATGTCAGAAGTGTGGATCGACGCCATCGCCGCGGTGTCTCTCCATGTTGGAGGGGGGCCATATGTGAGTGAATGGGGTGGGGCTGCGTGGAGGGTAAGAGGAGAGATCCAAACACAGGCACGGCTTTACAGAAGAAACATGTCATGTAACGCAAAATTACAACTAACCACATTGCTTCGTTTGTGGATAGGCAGCGGATGCAAGGACGTAAGGTGCACCGGTGCAACTTAGAGAAAAAAATGTTAGTCGCACCCTAGAGCCCTGTGAGCTAACAGACAGTAACTAGCACCCTAGAGCCCTGTGAGCTAACAGACACTAACTAGCACCCTAGAGCCCTGTGAGCTAACAGACAGTAACTAGCACCCTAGAGCCCTGTGAGCTAACAGACACTAACTAGCACCCTAGAGCCTTGTGAGCTAACAGACAGTAACTAGCACCCTAGAGCCCTGTGAGCTAACAGACAGTAACTAGCACCCTAGAGCCCTGTGAGCTAACAGACAGTAACTAGCACCCTAGAGCCCTGTGAGCTAACAGACAGTAACTAGCACCCTAGAGCCCTGTGAGCTAACAGACAGTAACTAGCACCCTAGAGCCTGTGAGCTAACAGACATAACTAGCACCTAGAGCCCTGTGAGCTAACAGACATAACTAGCACCCTAGAGCCCTGTGAGCTAACAGCACAAACTAGCACCTAGAGCCCTGTGAGCTAACAGACATAACTAGCACCCTAGAGCCCTGTGAGCTAACAGACACTAACTAGCACCCAGGCCTGTGAGTAACAGACACAACTAGAATTGGTCACTGCGGTTGTCTGAAAAATAACACAGACAGGACACAGTGTTGTGTTTACTGGTAAACTGGTAAACCTTGAGACCGACGTATAAGCGACTGCTATCGGTTGAGTTTTCCTGCCGTTACTCTGTCCTCTGTGACTGTCTGACCATCTAGAAACTAAGCTACACGGTGCAGGGAACGGCTCGGACTGGCTCATGAGCAGACAGTGGTTTATGGAGCGGTAGATTGGCTTTGTAAAAAAAAAAAAAAAACGGAGCGTTCTATGAACGGAATTACGCATTTAAAATATCGCTCGATCACGCAAATTTGATCGTGGGAAGTCATGATCGTGATTAATTAGTTAGTTAATTAGTAATTAATTGTGCAGCCCTACCACCCAGTGTCCAGTGCACACACTGAGTCTCAAGCTCATTAAATGATCAAAAACATTTACGACAATTAAGAGTGTTATGCTCACCGCTCAGATACTCCAAGATAAGGTACAACTTCCCCCCCGTCTGAAAGGCATAGATGAGATCCACGATGAAAGGATGCTTTACCTCCTCCAGAATGCTCCTCTCGGCTTTAGTGTGCGCCGTGTCCTTTGCATTACGCACAATCATGGCCTGGAGAGGGACAAAAAAAAAAGCACACAGACTCAGGGTGTGAAACTACTCAGCCAATAACTTTAAGCCCATTAGCTTTGACATTAGCCAGTGTCAAAGCTTTAACATGAGCTGCAGAGGCAGTGCAAGAATCACAACACCGGTTTGGTAGCTACAGTCAAGTTGTTAACCGAAACCTCAAGCTTCGGGGAATAGAGCTGGATTTTTAACCAAAGTCTGGCACCAGCTCTGTGTCAGCTGCATTGGGGAGGCCAAGCTGAACAGAAGCAGCAGATCTGAGGTTTCATGGGGGAAAGCGTGCAGCTATTATTTTTGGTGGTCTGCCCTTAACTTCTGGCTTCATAGCTGAATGCACCAGCATGTCACCAGAAAAGTACTTGTGAAACACTATACGGTTAAGCTGCATTGAGCCTGGGAGTTAACTGAGTATTAATGTGCTAATCCCCTATACATATAGGTTAGTTGTGTTTTCTTACATATGGATTAGATAATGCAGATACTAGTCCTCTCACACTACACTTCTCTGTATGTACACTAGGGGGAGCTAGACCCACCTTTACTGGGTAATTGAAGAACTTAATCTCTAATCAATGAGATATTTCTCACTGAATATTAAAATCTTAAGCCAAATCAGACAGGCAGATTCACTCACCTTCTTCAAAACTTTCATTGCAAATATCTTCCCGGAGGTGGCACCTGATACCTTCCGAACTTGAAACACCTAAAATTGTACATCATCATAATCATCATCATCATCATCATCACCCAACAACACAGCATGCCCAGGATAAAAAAGCACTTTACATTTACTACCATTAATGCCTACGGCTGGCAAGAGAAAATATTTAAGAGGCTTTTGTAGGAAACTGAATTCAATGCTTTTGAAGACCTGCAGATACCCAAGTGTGACTATTCCTTTGACTGTGTAGACCAGATGTTTTCTTCTACGTTTCAACTATGGCTTGAGAAAATGCACAAGGTCATGCTGGGGAAATTCAGAGAAAGGTTTTGGGGCAAACAAAAATGCATTTAGTTTTAGCACTGACATTAAGTTCATAAGCTGCTATTGAGCATGATGTGTACGCATTCAACTAAGCAAGGAATTAACCAAGGTATTCATGTGTAAAAATGACTAAAGTGAGACCAGGGACTGTTCTGATTTTAAATGAGCCAAAGTCTGTTTTCAGCATCAGTTTCCCACATTATTCTTGAAAGACTATTTGCTCCGAGTTTAAAGGCCAAGGAACTTGGAATCTGTGCCGAAACATATACTGTATCTACACAAGAATCTCAAAACAAATGACAACGTGTAGTAACTTTTGTAATGCTGAGAAATTCTCAAACTGTAGAAAAGGACTTCTTAGTCATCATACACAAAACCACTTCAAGAAAGAATAAGTCATGTGTCTGCTTGCTAAGTGAAAAGTGTTTCCAAAATAACTGTTGTCCACTTTCATTGTCAGGTTTAGAAATGAGAACATCAGAAACTTCCCAGAGTTCTATGGGTTGATAATACCAAAATAAAAATGTTGACACCAAAATATAACCATAACAAGACAGATTTCCTCATCTCATTGGTTTTACAATTATATACAGGGGGTGCAGGGGATTACAGTTCTGCATTATATAGATATGGATAATAGTGGAGATGGTTCTGGGATGCCAGATCTTACATTTAAAAAAGGTGCAAAAGACACTGAAATACATCTCTGGGGATTGAAAAGGTTGTTGAGAGACTTCCGGTCTGGCGGTCTACGTGACGGCAGCATAGAGCGTCAGGTCTCGATAATAATTAAAAGTTACCCAATTTAACTAAATTTTTAGTAGAGAGGAACTAAAGCAAAGTTTGACAGTACGGGTAAACAATGCCTAAAATAATGTCCAAAAAAGACAAGAAGATACACGCTAAAAGTAATAACCTTGACAAAGAAGAGGATGGTAAGCAATCACAAGCTATCAGCAATATGGAGGAAGACGAGCACGTAACACCGACTCGGAGCTAAGCCACGGCGAATTCAGGAGGGACTCCACTCAGCAATTAAAGAAAAAAAAACGAGGAGCGGATCACTACGGCCGAGACACGGCTCCAGTCAGCGGAGGATGTGCTGGTGCAGCTGGTGAAACTACAGAAGCAGACGGAAGCTGAACTGACTAAATTGGAAGGACATTGAAGACGTGATAACATCGGGCTACATGGGAGAAAAGAAGGAGCGGAAGATAATGTCGCCAAAATGGAAGGGTCTGGAGCTCCCCCCCTTTTATTGTTTTGTTAAGGTATTGCTTGTTTGCGTTAGTGCTACTGTTCTTAGTAGCTCCAAGAGTGTAAAAGGGAAGCTATTCTTCAGCGTCTGAGTGCTTATAACATACTCCAAGACATATGATGCTAAGTACCAAGTCAGTTAAAGTTATTACATGTAATGTCAATGGCCTGGGAAACCCAATTAAGAGGAGCAAGGTTTTGACAAAACTGAAGAGGGAGGGAGTGGAAGCTGCTCTCTTACAAGAGACGCACCTACAATCAAAGCATGAACCACTCAAGAGCTGGAAATTGAAACAGTATTCATCTTCCTGTGGGCAGGCCGAAGAGAGGAGTAGCAACTTTAATTTCTAGCAAATTAAACTTTAAGTGCTTATATGAAAAAAAGATACTGATGGAAGATTTGTACTGGTCCGGGGACACCTACAGGGCGTTTTATTTACCTTTTTAAATGTTTATGCCCCCTCAAAATCAGATTGGGAATTTTATAACCAAATCTTTGGATTAGTAATTTCTAAAGCCCAAGGTATCCTTATGTCTGGAGGCGACTTTAATGTTGACTCCAACCTGCTCTGGGCTCTTCAAAGCCTTGCATCCCAGGAGAGAAATGAATGCTAGAGGATCTGAACTGTTAGACATATGGAGAGAACTGAACCCGACCAGAAGGGATTACACCTTTTTCTCCCACCCGCACTCCGGTTATTCAAGGCTCGACTACTTTTTATGTTCCAAAGAGATCTGGCTAGTGTGCTGTTGGAGCATCCACCAGTAATACTGAACTTAATACTAGGCTCTGAGAAAAAGAATACTGTTTGGAGGTACACAGGGATTTTAAATCACAGTGGGCAGCAAATCATGGAGGAAATTAAAAACTATCTGGATGATAATGGGGAAGTAACCCCACCGATCCTCTGGGATGCCTGTAAAGCTGTTCTTTTAATTTAAATTTTAAAAAACAAAGGAGGGAAAGGAATGATAGGTTACAAACAGAATTAAAACAACTAGAAAACGTCCATTAAAAGACACTTAATCAGGGAACAAAAATGGAAATAGATAGGACAAAGAATGAACTAAATGAAATATATTCAGATGACATTGAGAAAAGGCTAATCTTCTTAAAACAAAGACATTATGAAGCAGGAGAGAAATCAACTAAAATACTGGCTTACAGGCTAAAAAAACAAGCAGAAAACATAATTTTCCAAAAAATGACCCATCAACAAATTCTATACACTGTTAAACTGAAGAAATTCATCAATCATTTGAAACCTTTTACAAAAACCAAACTCTCAGCCTAGCACAGATCAAACAAGGATGGATGCTTTCTAATAAATATAAAATGATAAAATGACCAAAAGTGAAGGATGATCAAAATAGGGAAATTACAGATGAAGAAATTAAAAAAGCTATTTCAAACTTGAAACCAAATAAAGCTGCTGGTCCAGATGGGTACCCGTCTGAGTGGTATAAGGACATGAAAGACCTCCTGATTCTTATCATGAAAGTAACATATAATCATGTACTCAAGACTGACATAACTCCACCTTCTTGGAAAGAAGCGGTGATCTCTTTGGTACCGACAGAGGGTAAAGATGAGCTTGACTGTAGCAGCTATCGGACCATAAGTGTACTGGACCAGGAATATAAGATCTTTACAAAAAGACTCAAAAACATCCTTCCCCAGATAATAAGTTTGGATCAGACAGGTTTTACACAACAAAGGCAGACCCAGGACAACGTTCGTAGAACGCTTTATGTTACAGAACACATAGCCTTGCTGAGCCTTGACGCAGAAAAGGCTTTCGATCGGTTCAGTTGAGAGATTCTATAGAGTACTGCAGAAATTTGACTAGGCTGTCCAAGTAGTCCTCTACTTTTTCCAATATTCATTGGAGCTTTAAGACAAGAGATTACTCAAGATGATAGTATTACTGGTATAAAAATGCTAGGACGAGAACATCAAGTTTCCCTGTTTGCGAATGACATTTTAATCCATTTGTCACACCCAGAGACTTCAATACTGAAACTAATGTCTTTTCTCGGGGTACAAAGTGAATATTCAAAAGACCCAAATACTTAGTTTTAACTATAGTCGGTCAGAATATAAACTCCACTTTTCAACTTAATTTGGACCTGGAATATATGAGATATTTGGGGGTAAACATCCCTCAATATTCAGCAAAATTGTACTATTCAAATTCCAACCAATTAAATCAGAAAATACAGGAGGATTTTGAGTCACAAATTGAATCTGTGAAATTAATATCTTGCCTAGAATACTTTGTCTGTTCAGACTCTTCCAGTTGAAATAAATGATGAAACAATTTACTGAATGGGACAAATTACTATCAAGATTTATTTGGCGGGGGAAGAAGCCAAAGATAAAATTCAAACTCTCCAATTATCAAAGGATAAAGAAGGACTGGCACTCCCATGCTTAAAATATTATTATATTTCAGTCCCATTAAGGATTTTGTTTTGTTGGTGCAACTCTGAATACCAGGCAAGATGGAAAGAAACTGAAGAAAGATTATCAGGGTATATACAATTCAGGCGAGGACAGGGAATAAAAGACTGATTAAAAACTTAATGGAAATAAATAATAAATGGGTTCATTTAAGTCTTAAAACCTGGCTAGCTGTCATAAGTAAAAGCGGATTGCAGGAAGAAATAAAGATTTTGAGAAGATGCTCACATGACCCCAACTTTATACCAAATAAACCAGATATTAGCTATAAAAGATGGGTTAACCTCATACTGCGCCTTTTTTAGTCAGAGGACAGTCAACAGTTTTGACTCATTGAAGAGATTACATGGTTTAAATAATAGTGACTTCTTTAAATATCTTCAGGGTTGTCATCTCATTAATATTCCTATTCCAAAGAGCCAAAAACTATTTGAAATTGAATTGTTAAAAATGTTTAATAGTGTCTACAGAGTGGACTCAGGGAATAAATAATTTAAGGGACTCCAAGGAGTTAAGACGAAGAGCAACACCTGACATTAATGAACAAGTAAAGACAAACCAACAGTTGCATCACGGGGGGGGGGGGGGGGGGTGGGGGGGGGGGGGGGGGGTTCTGGACAAATATTGTGACTTTCAATGGAAGATATCGAGCTCAGTCTCTCGGAGAGTGCTTGGCTGGAAGATGATGATAAGATGATTATCTGTTTCTGTCACTCAGGTTCCTCCTGTTGCTGGAGAAGATATTCTCAGGTTCTCAGGAAGCAAACCACTACCACTTGTTCTGGGCTGGTCCACTTGTAAATGCTTACTGGCATAAGATCTAGAATTAGTGATATTTGGAATTAAAATTAATTGGGACGAGCTTCTCTTTGGTTTTTTTCACAACATCTGTACTTAGTAAAACAAAATACTTGTTTGGTATTCTGAGTGTGGCTGCTAAAAAAGCAATTACAAAGAAATGGCTTAAGCCAAATGGTCCATCAATAGAGAAATGGTGTGACATTATTTACAAAATGTATGTAATGGAAAATGTATATTGCTCCTAAACGCCCCTCTTTTGTTTAACTGCTCGTAATTTCTTATTTTATTCTCTTCTAAGTATGTTTTTTTCTTCTTTTTGCCACTTTTAAACTTTCCATGTTCTGTTTATACTTGTATATTTAAAAAAAAAAAGATTGAAAAGACAAATCACTGTATGTTTCTATCAAACCAAGCAGAATGTGTTAAGTGCTGATATGCGATTCTAAATAAAGAGGAAAAAAGAAAAGGTTGGTGAAAGCAAAAGCTGAGATTTCTAGCATGCAAAACTCAATTTCCTGAAACTTTGTTAAAAAAATCCCCACTCACAGGAATTTCCAGATAATTGCGATGTCCTCCCCCATAAACTTACTTGACTTCTGGGCCCAAGCCAAAAAACAAATGATATTTTCCACACTTTAAAAAACTAATTTTTCAGGACTAATATTTATATTAACACTGAATCAAATGTCAAGGGTCACACACAGAGCCCACTGAGAATTAAACACCCAGCTTTACAGCTGTGCACTCAATGCGTTATATAGAGTACACGCTGCCACCCTCCAAAATCCAAATGTCAAGTCATATTACGGCATAAAGGAAAATGGAGGGAGTCCCATTTTGAACATTTTCATTACAGATAATTAGATGCCTTACCTTTCCATATCCACCTTTTCCCAAAACTTTGAGCAGCTCAAAGCATTCAGGCCTGATCTGCTCTGTTCCCTTGTTCACGCTGTTCTCTGAAATTTCAAACTTCTCACAGTCATCCATGTTACTGGTAAGACAAAAAATAAAAGGAAAAAAAAAATCACATTTGAAGCAGTCACTCAGCATAGTGTTTACAATATCAAAGACAAACAGCAGCATTAAGAACATGAGTTACAAACGTATGGGCCTAAATATAGATCCACAATAATGCAGTGACTCCCAATTTGGTTATTTCTGCCTTAAAAGACCCTGTCCAAGATTATTCAACTAATACTGGGTCCATATGGATGAGTGACAGAGAAAAGAAAAACTCTAAGAAATTAGTGGATAAACATGCAGATGCCCCCCCATTACATATAGTCACAGTAAACATTGTGGCCCCTTTAGGGACCCAATGAATTACAGTTTTTCTTGTACTTACAATTCAAATCCACTGCACTGGTCCATGTATTCACCGAGCTGGACCTGAAAACAAGAGACACCGGATAGAAAATCTCAGTTTGACCAAACAGGAATGCGAAGGACCGTTACTACGAGTGTTAATAACTTTGGTTCACAGCCAAACATTTTACCCTAAAATAAGTTAATTCGTTTTAAGTAATAAAGCAAGTAACTAATTACCAGGCTGGTTAAATAAACACACTTTATTTAACATTAACTACCAACTTAATAAAAAAAGCTCATGTCTGTAACTTATATGTCATAAACCTATGACCATGCTCCTTACTTCACTTTAAGTTGGCGCGGTGTGATTTTAGCTACAGTCCCGCTAGCACCGGTCGGATTTCAGCCTGTTGTTGGTCCGTTTAACTCTAGCTAGTCCATTTCACTGCGAGTTTACTTATATCCCATTTATTTAATATTGCTAAACCATACATGTTGCATTCATGTCACTAATTAACCTACACTATAATGTACACCCCATACAACAAACGAATGCCGATGCAAACCGCTTTACTTATAAGTCCATTGTCGGACATATGAGTTAGCTAGCTAGCAGCCCAGTAAAATGTAGCAACTTTCCTTTGTATTTGGCTTTCGTTGTGACTGTTTCCTGGCGGTGCTTTTCATTTTTCCTCCAACGGCACATTGGTCACAGTGTGGCGTTTGTGGCTTCCCTAACGTTAACGCAGCGGAGGACACGTTATCATGGCTAGCTAACACAATACGGTAAACGGGACATCAACTTATCCATAGTCAACACTAGTGTGCTTTACCGGCCGGTGTCGGCGTTCAAACTTAACTGTGCTCGGCCATCATATTAAATTCAGAAAATGCAATGGAGATGTATTTCAATACAGTGGAGTGACTGTTTAATGGGACACGACCTGGTTCCACGGGAAAGGCGTTAAGTAGCTCGGACAGGACAGACAACGGATACCGACCCCCGGCCAGTGATGTTAGCTACGCAGGCCTCGGGGTTGCTAGGTGCTAGGTCGCTAACTGGCTAACAGCGGCGGTATTAGCCTCAACGTTAACGTTAACTCACCCCGTCCTCAAGTTCCTCGTCAGAGACATTCTCATCCGGTTGATCCAAATCAATGTCGAAAACCCCGGCCATGGCCACTGCACTTCACTCGGTGTTCAGCCAGAAAACACAGTCCCGCTCCCCCGCCTTATGGGAGAGCCTTCATCCTTACAACCGGCGGCAGCAGAATGCATGGGCTAACACCGAGCTAACCAAAACAAGCAGCGGGCAGCGGAACCCCAGAACCATGGCCTGGATAACGGTCTACGAGCAGACCGAGCCTCTAGTGTCGGCCACCGGCACTACTCGGCTCAGGTTGCCTTAGACACATAAACACATAGTAAAGTGACTTTCAATATTAATAATAACTGAAGGGAATGATTTATATACAATAGAATTGAGTCAGCCGCCCTTTAATATTAAAAAAAAATCACTTAAAATAAGCTGCCTTTTTAAATGTAGGCTATGGCAACAATATAATATTCCAATAATGGAATGTTAGTAAATATTGTAGGCAGCCTAAGTACATAAAGAAGATTTTTGCATTCATAACATGAAAAGAGCTTAAAAAATATGACATTTTCTCATAATTAAACTACCCGCAGCCATAAGAAGTATAGCTAAAACGATAAGTTGATAGGCATTTCTCACTGCACAGTAAAACAATGTGTTTTGACGGTATTGACTGTAAACAACTAGAAATACATTCCTTACATATTTTGTAAGATTTTTTTAGATGTGCTGCATAGAAATTTAGACACTATCATTTGAAAATATGTTAATCCCAATTTTGTACAGGAGCAATTTTGAAATGCATTAATATCTTCATTCATATTTTTAAATTGCTTTCAACAGTTAGTCAAAAAGCCAATGGGTTCCCATTCAGAAGAATGTCTAAGGCGCAGAGATTATTGTTCAACAATCAAATAAGGGCAGACAAAGTCCAGCATGAGCCCCCCTACAGAAGGGTCTAAAACCACCATGGAGGGAAGATAACCCCCCAAGGAAGGTAACAATGAGCAAAATGCAGTTTTGAGTGAAGCAGCACTTTAAAAACTTAATTCAGTACAGATAGGACCCAGTCAGATCAGTTAACAGCAGATGAGTTGCTGAACAATGGAACTCCTAAAGTCCTAGAACAAGTCATCTGTAGGATTTTTATAATGATATGGGGGAAACAGTTCCCCTCTTTAAGTCAGTTTTTTTCCAAATCTCAGGGTATGATTACTCATAATGATGATGGGGGTAAACGGGAAAGCCTGTTGGAAGTGCAAATTAACTACATTTAATCTTCAGCCAGCCCTTCCTGCTGCTTCCTCCAGTACAGCTGATGTGAAAGCAGTCAGCAGGGCATAAATAGTGATGGGAGTCTTCATAAAAGAGAACGACATATTGATCTCCACCATAATTTAGTCAAAGTGACAATGATTGTAGATCAAATTCCCACTAGGTCCTCAGTCTAGGAGCTAGGAGGTCAGTCTCTACCACAGCTTCTTTTATTGTGGGGGTTGGCCTGAAAGCTCACTCCAGAAGGCTCAGGACGGCTCCCCTGCAGGGCAGTAGGACTGGGAGCGCTGCCTCGGTTTCATCTGATAGTTTGTTTTACTTTGATTGCCCGGTGATTAAAACCAGCTGCACTGGGTAAGAAAATCTGTTTTCTGTGTGTGTTCTCGGTTTTGTTTAGCTTGGTTTCTGTTGACAAAAGAACAGACTAGACACTGTTAGAAAGTCTCAGAGCTCTGTTGTGGGTCCGTGTGATGAGTTGAGGTCAGTATTATGTTCATTCAGAAATCACTTTGCGTATCAACGGACTGCGTTGTCTTCTCATGTTTGGGCTTTGTCAATGTGGAAGGTCATTAATTTAGAACGGAGGGTGAAAGCTGTCAACATCTTGATATTTTTCTTTTTTTCTTGAATGCACATGCCTTGTGTTTACTGCAGAACAAAGACTTGTTCTTTCCCAATCTGAATGTCCTTCATGTTAACAACAATAACTTCCGAAATCAGTTCCATATCCTTTTTTTTTTAGGATTCCCAGTTGCCCCATAAACAATACACAACTGTTAACATAGCAGGTGTTCTCCTTTAACTGCACAGCAACCTGTAACTGGCATACATTAGCACAATGGAAGAGTGAGATATGTGATCAGAGCTGAGATCCATCTGT
Organism: Etheostoma spectabile; assembly: GCF_008692095.1. Lineage (NCBI taxonomy): Eukaryota > Metazoa > Chordata > Actinopteri > Perciformes > Percidae > Etheostoma > Etheostoma spectabile. The sequence goes on along the minus strand of NC_045745.1, from coordinate 5,797,929 downwards.
AACACACAGGAGGAGTGAGGGAGAGTATTTGGATGGGCCGCAGAGTGACTTTTGAAAGCCAGATTTCTAAACACCTGGATCAGTAAGCTATAAAACATACGCCAGGTCGGCTGTGCTGGATTTGGCTCAGACGTGTCGGAGCGATTAAACAGCAAATCATGTTTGAAATGTCTAAACCAACATTATGCCTCAAAGTAAGAGAGGTGAATAAATTGGGGCTGAAGCTCTCATGCATAACCACGTATATACAAATATATGCCATTGGTTTCTAAACAGGAGATTGACAGAATAAGCTTAAAAAGGTAAAAAGTACATTTTAAAAATGGTGTGCAGCTGAAGTGTTAGCAGTGTTAGATGATTGTAAAGGTATGGAAGCAAATTTTTTTTAAGAAGCCTATTGACATCTTCCTCTAGCGCCACCTGGAGGAAGACATTGTGCTTCTATTCAACTGATGCTGCAGAGTGACTATTTTCCACATCCTTCGATAGTACACCCCTGCACCCAGGGTACCTACAAAACCTAACCCTTTGTCCAAATATGCATAAGGCAATTTACTTAGTTTGCATCATCAACAGGAAGTGCAGAGCACACATTCCCAGCGTTGGAATGCCTGGAAGGCAGTGTGAGACCTTCCTGAGTTATAGTTCTGAGATGGCATCATATCATGATACAGACACCTGCATTAACACGTAACGCTGTGTTTAACCCTCATGTTGTCCTCGGGTCAA
>NC_045745.1:5795582-5797190 GCF_008692095.1 Etheostoma spectabile | reverse complement strand
TTTCCTATATCAATGTTCTTTTTAACTTCCCAATTATAATTACCCAAAATAACATGGTTGATTCCACACAACGCTCTTTGGGGTGATTTTATGGGTAATTTTGGGGCGTCTTATTCAATTTTATAGAATTTGAAAAAAACAATTGAAGTAGTTTGGAGTAAAAGATGACATATTCCAGTCTGATTATCCATCAACAAATCTTATCCTTTAATTTTAGTTGAAATAATTCCTAATTTCTGCTTTCCTAACTCAAACAGTAGGTATAATTTCCTTATTTATTGACCATAGAATCTAAAAATAACTGTAAAACTAAAGTTAACAAGTTAGTGTTACGTAGTGTTTGATTTGTTGATTTTCAATTTTGATGGGAAGACAACACAAGGGTTAGGCTGCACTTAGCGTGCGTGCGTGTGTGTGTGCGTGCATGCGTGTGTCTGTGTGCGTGCGTGCGTGCTGGAGTATTACGTACATTTCCAGAATGTTCCCCCCCTGCTTTGTTGTGCTCTCTGGTCACATTCCCCGTGTTTTCATGCCACACCTGAATGACGCAGTTTCCTTGGCAAAACACCTGGGACAGGCTAAAAAAGCATGACAAGCTATTATGCAGGTCTATGACTCCTCTCTCTTCTTATGACACATAAAAACAAAAGGGTTTTCTGTGTTCAACATGTGAATGAAGTCAATGTCAATGTAATTGTTTGGGACAATCCAGGACAAAGCGTTTAGTCCCATTATTTTCCTCTGAAAGATAGATTCAACTACACCGTGATTTATGTTGCTGTACGAGTAAAGTACAACCAGTACACAACCTGACTTGGATCAGAGTGGCAACTCCTTGGGCCAGTTGTTCGAAATATTTAATCTGGATCAGAATGATTTTTCTTCTATGTTTTTCAAAGCAACATTGGACTGGATCACCTTGATCCAGATGACCAAATCCGGATTACCAGTGCTCTAAATACTACAACATAACACAATGTGGAATACGTAAAAAACGCTTAGAAGAGCCAGTATGGGGGGGGGGGGGGGGGGTCATGGAAGGTAAAGAACAGGTTGAAGAGCCACCATGGGGGGGGGGTCACTAGAAGTGTTTCTTATTTTGAGACAAAACACAAAAATAACATAAACATCCACTTCCATTCATAATTTCTTTTATGACCCCTCATATGAGCGGTAACAAATAAAATACAAATACATTCGATATTTTGAAAAAAGTCCAACAGTTAACAAAATAAAGTTCAGGGTTCTTCTTCATCGGAGGAGGAGAACCCAGAAATTATTTTGACAGGCTCATCTCGGATGATTGTTTCTTTGACATTAATATACGGTGATGAATGACAGAAAAATAGAATATATAATTATAATTTTTATATATATATAATATATAATTTGTTACTGAAATCTGTTTGTAGGATTGGTTCATTGGGACAATATCATTTTTATTTGTATTTTATTTTTACTTTATTAAATAGCTTCATTGGTAGCCTATGTGTACTTTATCTGCTTTATCACTGTTACACAAGTCAAGTGGAAAGTAAAAATAAAAGGACATACACTAAATGATACAAATGTATTATTTGACCAATTTTAAAGTTTTACTACATTTTC
>NC_045745.1:5794273-5795568 GCF_008692095.1 Etheostoma spectabile | reverse complement strand
CCCCCCCCCCCCCCTCCCCTCCCCACCTGTTGGGATCAGGATAATATCCAGCATTTTTGGATCAAAGTGATCCAAATCCTACTGACAAGTTTTGAACACAAACTGAAGGTTTGATCCAGATTAAAACTAGGATTGGCTTCTGTGATCTAATCTGATTTCAGATTCCTTCTGTCCCTTTTGACCAACCCATTTCCAAGATTTGATCCAATCTGATAACCAAACTCTGATCAGTTTATCTTTCAACCGCTGTCCCCCGGAGACGACGGCCGGGGGACGAGCTCCAGAGGTGTGTGTTGGGTCCAGGTGGCCCTGTGTGGGCAGCAGCAGACGTTCCTGCTTAAAATCCCCTCACATCGTTTAAAACAGAGCTGGACCACGTTTAATGTGTCAGATTCAGTCTGAGTAACAGCCCATCGTTACATAGTAACTGTTTGATATTGATGATATTTTTAAGTAATTGTAAATCATGCAACAACAGAGGCCAGCCGGGCGTCTGTTGATGAGTTCACTCAATCTTTCTGAATCGCCCTCGTGATCCAATTCAAAGGAAACCAATAATATGTCTCCTCTCAGATGGAGTGAATTATGACGAGTCTGATAAGCCTGTTTGATCTCGGCATGCCAAAGCCACAATAAAGGAAACAAAGGCTTTTGGAGCTGGGGCTTTACAGTAACCACAGTTATAATGTACTGCATGTGTGTGTATGTGTGTGTGCGCACATATAAACGTGGTAATGAAGAGATATCCACACACATAAAATGTATTAATTTTTCTGCGCTCCTCAGTTTTAGAATTATTCTGGTAATCAATCTCCAGTTAACCTTACATTAGTTTGATACTACTGTACATATCAAACTGTATGATATTGTATCTACTCTCATTCTAAAATGGTGTGTTCTGCAAATAAAACGGTGGGCAATCGTGAGTGATGTACCCATAAATTGAAACTTTCCTTTAAGCGTCTTTCTCTGTAGTATTTGTCCCGCCTGCTCACTCCACTGTGGCCCGATGTGACCCCCTGACTGCCACTCCCAAAGACAAAGGACCTTAATGTGATTTTGAATTTTGAAAAAAGGAAGAAAAAAAAATCCACTTGGTCAGCATAATGTAATGAGACAGAGTGTGAAAGGAACTAAGTGGATAACCAAATGCAGAGTGGGCCTGTGGGTGGGTGGTGGATGAAGTCAGTGATATTTCAGCATCCCTCTGTGGTTAGCCTGCTGACAGGGAGGGGGAAAAACTGGAGAGTGACAGACAGTGAGGGAGGTGGTGGTGTGTGTGTGTGTGTGTGTGT
>NC_045745.1:5775464-5794263 GCF_008692095.1 Etheostoma spectabile | reverse complement strand
TGTGTGCCAGAACTTAAACCAGCGCCACCGGATTCAACTGAGAGATCAGAGAGAAAAGGAGGGAAGGACAAAAGCTGTGTCATTATTTGAATATCAGGCCCCCAGCCTGTTTGGACAGGCAGGATTTGCATGTTGGGTTTTCAGCCGGAGCCCCGGGGTAGGGTGGGGTTGGTGGAAACAGTTGTCTTCGTGGTGCTCAGGGTGTGGCTGCTCTGGGAACAGGACTTCTCTCAACAGGGGTCTCTTAGCACAGGTTCTCGTTTGCTTTTTTTTACTTCATAACCACGGAGACGTGAGGTCAGAAATACCCCAATCATATGCACATAATGTATAATGTATGATGAAAAGATTTAACTGATTCATGTATGGATTTTTGTAAATGCTTGTGAAACATCATCAACCAAACATAATTCAAATTATTTTATAATTTTTATTTAAATTTTTTTCAAACCCAAATTTAGGTCATGATAAAAAATAAGCTTTTTTTCAGATCATTCGATAAATTTGCAACAAAATACAAATTATGTTTGACATTATTTACAAATACCAATACAAACCTTTTGTTTATGGTAAGAGTGTAGAGTTTTAATATGACTTCAATTTGTCATAAGAGTAAGTGTAGCTAGATTCACAACTCAGAGCAAAGGCTTAACTTGGAATCTGAAATGGAGATGATGTCAGCGTGGAGAGCGAATCAGTAACGTGATAACCGTTCGGATGGGAAACATTAGAAGGTGAAATCAGAGTTGTGATGGACTCAGTATCCTTCTTCACCCTCTGTCTCGGCTGACACGTGAGATTCTTTGGACGCCTGGTGGTCAACACCGGCCCAGCGTGGTCAGCACTCATCACATAATGAACACAACACCGATCCGCTTTTCAACAGACTTTATTTATAGAACAAGCAGAGGAAAAAAACACTGCGTACATACATACATACATACATACATACATTTAAAACAACCTCGGTACAGACATATTCAACAAGAAATAGTGGCACTTACACACTGAAATATAAACTCACCCACACACACACACACACACACACACACAACCACACACATCAATGGTTTTGTTTTTATGACCAGAAAAAGATTTTACCCTTTTGCTCTGTTCTAGAAAACAAAAATAAATAAAAAGGAGGCTTTACGGCAAAAGTATCAGCTGGTCAAGCAATGATTTTCAGCTTTGTATAATTACTAATTTGTGGCCCTTAGAAAAACACCCCCAAGAGAGTTGTTCCAATCAAATGCAGCCTCCTACAAAAAAGTTTGTATTAGGCAACATAAGAAAGTTCTCAGTAAAAGAGAAGAGGGAAGTGTAAAAGGGAAGAGGGGGGGGGGGGGGGGGGGGGGGGCTGGGTGAGCACTGCGTGTACCATACCTAGGACTGGGTGTCACAATGTGATGTGTTGCAATAAGGTGTGTACTGTCTAGATCTCTCTGGAAATTCAAGAGGACAGGGCCAACTCACAGAGACACACATACACACGTACACACACGCACTAACAGAAGTACACTATTGACATCATCACTGACATAACATCTGCATTTGCAAACATGCAAACACAGTTCCTCACATAAAACCACATAAAACCCTCACAGACGTCAGCATGGAGGAAATAAACAATAGACCCATGTTTCTGACGTTTCACAAGTGGTTGGGATAAAGGGAAGTGACACTGCCATCCACACCTCTAAATGGGAACTGATGCTAACTGAGACAATGACAATAACAGAAGGACAAAACAGGATGCTGGTCAGATGAAAGAGCCCGAAATGTCAGACAGCCTACAGACTGTTGTCGCCTTGCAATCTTAACAGCCAACACCAGTCTGATAAGCTATCTGACAGGCCGAGAGAGTGGAGGACATGTCTGAGACGTATGCATGTACAGAGACGACAACAACAAAGAGGGAAAAAACGAATCCTCATCCGACTTACCATGACAGGAGAAAAGAGGAGATGTAAATGTTCCGACTACAGCTGCACAGAGCGCAGAGTTCAGCCCGCTCAACAGTACCCCTCTGTTTTGAATCTACTCGAGTGATTCGTCTCCTGGCTCCGTGACTGGGGCAGTGCAACGAGTTCATTCTAAGGTTCAGCTGAGGTAACAGCACAGACGCTTTTCACTGTGCGCTTAAGGGCTTTCTCTCTCTCTCTCTCTCTCTCTCTCTCTCTCTCTCTCCTGCTTGTGCCTGCTCTAGCGCCCACTGTGCTCAGTCCAGCGTAGCACAGCAGCGCTACAGAGAGAGAGAAGAAAATAGCACGTTTCTCCGGCAATATGAAAAAAAGAGAAGGTACTGCCTATACTGAGAGCCAGCTGACGTTATCCATTAAGCAAAAAAAAGAAAAAAATTGGAACACTGATCTTATAAAACCCATGCAGTATTTTGTTTGAGGAGATGCTCATGTAATATTAAACATGAGCTCGCTGTCTTCGTCTGAGGTAAAAAAAAAAAAAAAGAAAAAGAGAAAAGGATTTAAAAAAATAAATAAAAATCTGTGGACAAGTGAAGACAAAGAAAAACACTTACCACGACACAGACTGTCTCTGAAGTTAAAGGAACAGTTACTATCTGCCGGCTTTAATCCATAAAAGATCAAAGGGAGCAACAAATGTGGCATCTCCCTCTTCCTCTCCGTCTCACACACACGCGCAGTCGTACATCTGATTCACTATATGGCTGCATCTGGTAAAGTAGCCCAGGGCTGACTCATGTGCTCTCTTCCTGGAAGCCGAACAATAAGGGCAGACAAAGGGACCAGGAGGGTGATTCATGGCCAATTTATCATTTCTCATCCAAAAGTACCATAAGCAGCTTTACTGCACACACAAAAGAAGTGGTCATCTAACGCAGCAACAGCTTGAAACATTGATTAACATCTTTACAACGACCAACTCCGAGCTCTACACGATGTAGAAATGACACAATCATTTACAGTCTTATCTAACTACATCAGATACCGCACAACAACTACAGAACAGAATGTCTTATTAATCAACCAGCAAATATAGATGATAATTAGGTTATTGAACAAACAGTCAGTACATAATCAAAAGTAAGTCTAGTAGCTTATTTAAATCAATTGAATTCTGTGAGTCTACAGACGTGTTACTTTAAGGTTCTTCTAGTTGAACAAACAGCAGCTTACGGCCTCACTGAGGAGAAGTACTGCCAGCACCTTCCTCTCACGTGCTCAGGAGCTGCTAAAAGCAACAACACAACAGCTTACTCACACGCACTCCAACAAGCACCTACCTTACAGAGAACAAAAACATGTTGCTACAATAACGACAGAAACCAGATGGAGGCTGATACTTTGTTTTAGAGAATGGTGGGGCTACCAGCCAGAAGAAAGAGCTGAATGAGTAAAGGATCATTGGGAGCTTCTGACGTTGATGCTCTCTGGCCTTCACTCCGTTTTGCCCTCCGAGTACTTCTCCTGCTGCTTGCGCTTGCCGTAGCTCTGGGCCATGGAGTTGACAATGGAGCAGACAAAGAAGCATACCATGATGACCACAACCTTCTCAAAGAGCCACGACAGCCTGCTCTCCTCCTGCAGGGAACCACAGTAAGAACAGAGAGAGAGGAGAGGAGCTCGGTCAGTAAGTTGAGGGCCCCCCTCTAACCCCCCCGCTGTCCCCTCTGCTCCTGATGCTGTAGGCTAGGTGGGATCCAGCTCCATGTGCAGGACAGATAGAGATCAGGGGTAATAAAACAAGCGGCAGCCCCCACCAACCTCCCTCCTAACGCCCTCACTGACCCCAGCCTGCAGCCTGCCTCCACCAAGTTAAATTGCCTCGCTTCTCTCCTCCTGTAACTGCAGGAGGCTCAAGTTACAAGAAAAAAGGAACATTGTTCCAGAAATGCCTTAATCTGTCCTTGTGTATCCCAACGTTTATCCTTTTTTCTCTTTGTCCTAGTAGGCGACTAAGAGAAGTAAACTGGTTTTTAATGAATCACTTAGGGCAAGGGAGAGAAATGGAGAAGAGGGAAAAAAGCTTTGAAAGAGAAATAGGCTACAGCTACAATTGGCCCTTTTTGTTCTAGACAGGGGTTTTTGATGGATTGTCACTGGCAGAGGGGGGAGGGCTCCCCGGTCTACAGCCAGTGTTGGGTTCAGGCGGGGCACTGAGTGCAAGTGTGTGTGTGTGACACATAGGGGAGTGACCACACTCACACACACACTCCCAATTGGTAGGATGGAGCATGAGTCAGCACGTCCCGCACTACGGTATTAGTTCAATACAGCGAGTGGAGCCAGACCCCACACTGGCCCCTCTCCTCCCCCTCCCCTCTTTCTCCTCCCTCCCCTCCAGCCCGCCCAGTGCAGCGCTAGCCTACTCTGTCATTCTGGCCCGAAACAAGCCTCTGTAATCTACTGTACCACTACAGGTTATAGTAAAATCTACAATATCAACATTTCTCGTGTAAACATGAAATTATATATTGAACTAATTAGCATTTTTAAACTGAAAGCAAAGAGGTTGAAAACAGAATTGTGTGCATGAGAGAAAATGGGTCAGAGATATAAAGGAAGGATAAAGAGAAGAAAGGAACACAAAAAGTAGAGGGAGAAGTAGTGAAAGAGGCAAAAGTAAGGGGGCTGCATTCTTTTCTCGGGGCGTACACGTGAATGAATAGGGGGGGGGGGGTACTTACAGTTGGGATCCCCTCTCCAGCGTGATGGTGCAGCTTGGCCTTCTGGGCCTCCAAGTACTCCCTGAAGGGCTTCTGCAGTGCCGCACCCAGCAGTGGAACAGCTCTGCCTCAACCAATGGGGGGGGGGGGGGGGGGGGAAGAGGAAGAGAGGGAGGGAAGGAAGAAGAGAGAAAGAGAGAGAGAGAGGGGTGGTGGTGGTGGGGGGGGTCATGGGTGGAAGAAGGGGGGGGGCACAAATCACGTCACATCATTGTTACTCACCAGCCCAAGGGCAGCAACAAAGGGAGGCATGCTGTCCTATGTCCTGTACAGTGTCGCTCTCCCTGCTTCCTCTCTCCGAGAAGAGAGAGAGATGGAGAGAGCAACGAGTGCGATCCCTTCACTGCTCATCCCCACAGATACACACACATAAACATACACACAGAAAAAAAAGTACAAACTGTACCACAGCTATAGAAAATAGTGCTGCTGAAAAACAAAACAAAAAAAAAGTCAAAAGACAATCAAAAACGGCATGAATAAAGTTGGCTGCTCCTCATACAGCAGCCGCGGCAGCCGTAGTCACCCACATTCTCCCGCTCTGCTCTGCTCTCCTCACACACACACATTCGGCTTCCTCTCCCTCTCTCACACACACACATCGGTGAACTCGTTCAACTCCCCTGCAGTGCCTCCTCTGCCGCTGCAGCGAGGAGAAATGAATGACTTCTCAGAACTCTCACATTTATCACAGGCGGTTCCTGTAAGAACTGGTTTCAGCCAATTAATGAGGAAGTGAGTCGTACCCAAACTGTGTCATCACTGGCTGAGATCTGGGGGGATGGCCCACAGAGGGAGGGCACTCCTGTAAGACAGCCCATATTAGGAAACCCTTTACAAGATTTAGCCACCAACTACAAGCATACTACTGAACCCCCCTCCTTCCCCTCCCCTCCAATCGCACACACACGCACACACACACACACAAATAGAAAAAAGACACGAGAGACTGCAGAGAATGCCCTAGAATAGCGAATCAGTGGCCCATCCCTAGGCTGGAGTTAGTGATTAATCACTAAACAAATACATACTAAAGACCTTCACTTATTCTTTGTGGCTATACACAGTCAATTACATCCCCTGAGCTGTTGTTTCAAAACCTTCCCTATGTTCCACTTTTACGTCTTTTGTTCACGTTGGGGAGGCTTCATCAAAACTCAGAGACACATCAAAGACGTTAAGGCAGGTCTGCGTGGGCAGTCATGTCACATACGGTTGAGTTTATAGCTGGCAACTTTCTCTGAGGGAGGCAAGTAATTTCCGTCCCTTCCCACCTCTACACACACACACACCTATGTTATGGTGAGAAAAAAAACTGATTGTGTTAAATGACTGAGTTTATAACAAGGAAGCCTTTTAGTAATCATTAACTTCATACCAGGTAATGGATATCCTACATGTGAATGGGAAAAGCAGACAGGAAGTCTAACAGATGCATCAGGCTTTAAATTACACAATAGAAAATGGTTAGGACACACGGTATCAAAAATCAAGCATGGGTTGTATTTTTGGAGGGAAACAAAGCCTCTCCTATTCCCATCCCCCACATCACAAAATTCCTAACCTATCTACCCCACACAGAAACTTACCAAACTAATTTAAAAATGTATAACCTGGATGTAAAGCCAAATATGAGCTTAGAAGAAAAGGAGAGATCAGAAAACACAGGGGAAATACACTAGTTCAGCAAAAAAAAGTAAAAGGCAAGGACAAAGAATGAGAGGAACAGTTTTGAGAAATGGCGGCGAATCATCTCCTACACGATGAGCAACACTGAGTCATGAGCCCGGGCAAATCCACCAACACAGAAGCTCAAAGCTAGCAGTCTAAAACCCATTTAGAATGCCTCAGAGTCGGGACCGGCTCTTAGTCCTTCCATTAAAAATCGGGAGCTTTTGTGCTTTTTAAGGAATATATTTTCACTTTCTGCAAAAGGGGTTGTGAAATTGTTGGATTTAAGAAATATCTACTGTAAGTGTGTTCATAATTTACCCGTAAGTACCTGTGTTGAACTTCTTTCTGTGAAAAGAAGAAGTTTATATTTCTTAAAAAATAAAAATAAATTAACTTCTATCTGGCATTAAATAAGAAATGTGTGTATCTTGTGCATGCATTAAATGTATGTGATAGATGGTATGATGTTGTACAGTAACTGTTGTTAAAAAAGTAAAAGTTGATTTTAATTCTAAGTAAATGTTTGAAACTGTGAAATAGTATTTTCTCAGTTCTTCCTAAGTTGAGTGAAGGCAGAGGAGGGGGGGAAACTAGAAGCTGAAATTTACAACAGCAATAAGATATAATTTGGCAAACAATAAGCCTGAACTGTTTACTCAGCAGCTACTGATCAAACATTAACGACCTGTGCTTTAAATGAGACTCCCAGAAAACTCCTCACTCGTATCTTCTTCCAAGGTGAGGCTCTAAAACACTGCGGCCTCGAGAAACAGGCAAATCATTCAGTTTGAACAAAACTATTTACAGCTCTTTTTTAAAAAGGCTGATCTTCACACTCTAAAAGCTCGGGCCAAATTTCTGTTTGAACTATAAAGGCTAATTTATAACAAAATCTTATCGTATCTCCATTTATGGTGAGCATAATTTGGTCGTACATTTGAAATAATTTAGCTCTTACTTAAATTGATAAATTGCAGAACATGATGAAAATAAATGAAAAACAAAGCTCATAGCCTCTATTTTTATTTAATCAGCCTAAACAAACGTGACATAAATGTGCTTAAAATTAAGTTCAATTTATAGTTATTTTCTTCAAACTTTTCTTTCTCATGATTTCATAAAGGCAGTAAAGGACAGAAACCGACTGTAGATTTTCACATTATTCAATGTTGTATATCATTTACTATAAATAATTATTTATGTATTTTATATTATAATCCTGCTTTTTGTGGACCTGTACCCAAAAATATAAATGGGAAAAACAGATTTATTGCAGTATATAAAACACTTAGCCGTTAATCTGAACAGATATAAAATATGACCCTTCTCCCTCTCACTCTTCTTCTAAAGAGAAAAAATATGGGATAGTTAAAAAGAATAATAATAACAACAATGAAAGTCTTAAAATGTAGGTGGTTTTACAACAATAAAAGGCTGCATGTGTGGAACCTATCAAACTTTATAACAGTGCTCTCCAATTAATTGAATTGCTTCCAGAAGTTGTGCAAAAAGCATAAGCTTCACTTGCCTGAGTTACAAAAAATATTCCCAGTAAATATGTGTGGTTTATTATCAACACTATAGCTGTGTATTATATACCTGCACATATTCTGAAACATAAGAAGTGTGTGTGAATATTACTTTTTTAATCAACATCAAATAGGTAACATGCAGGCTTCTAGATATGAGGAGCAAATGACCGTAGCTCCATCAGGTGATTGCCACGTAGTCACTAAATGAATCACTGAATGAAATTATCTTTAAAATAAAGATATGTAGCAGTCCAAGGCAAATCTCTAAAAGACTTGCAACAAACTCAAATAATTTTTCAGATGTAATGTAAGATACAGAATCTAACTGTCACAAAGAAGCTCAGCAGCTCAAACAGCATTTAGACAACAGAGTTTAGTTTTATGTTGACGCGGTTATAAAACTGGATCCCTTTTTCAAATGAGTTCAAATAAAACAAAAGTTTAAAAAAAGTTCAGAAATTGACATTTCCCGTCCATACACACCTTCTATTACACACTTTGTTTTGTTCAAGCCTGTTACAGCGTGCAAAAGGACTGTTTTGAGAACGTGAATCCCATTTAATCCAAGAACAGATTCAGTAAATACATACAACACAGTTTGATCAATATCTTTGAACATGAACAGCTCTCACTCAGAGATCCGGGGAAACCACACAACCACCATCCTATGAATGCCATCAGACCCACAGTATCACTTTTTCCAAACCCTTCTCAGTGCGGTCGCCCAGCAGGCTTCATCTGTGCAACATAGACATCTGAACAAGACAACAGTGTTGGACAATTTGCATTAGTGTGTTTAGTGAAATCCAACAATAGTGTCTGTTAGTGGACTTTACTACAAAGCTCATTTTAGACTAGATCACCAAACAAGCATGTATGTGATCAGCTATTCTGGGTTTGTTAGGTGACTGGATCACACACACACACACACACACACACACACACACACACACACACACACACACACACACAAATATATGAAGTATAAATATTTAATTTAAACACCCAAAAAAAATCTGATAAAATAATAAAGACAAAGCAATTCTTAAAATGAAAAGGTAGGGGTTATTGAAGATTTGAGAGATATGTGAACTCTCTAGCTCCCATTCCTCATCAACACACATCTGTCTGCTAAAGAATTCAGAATAGAATATAAAATGAAATATTTCCTGTAAACTACACAAAGGACTTCTACCCACTTACATTGATATTTCTGAAGCACAGTCACCCATCATTGCCTAATCTTTATAACAAAGAAAAACTAGCACATGGTATTTTATGGGGTCTTTTGGAGTGTGTCCGTACAAAATAGCATCCTCTTCTCCAAGTTTGTAACTTTAAAAATTACAATTAGGTACCAAAAGCTACACATCTGGTCTTGTTTGTACTGCAGCTCGTCCAGCCTTGAGTACAGAAATGTACCCCTATTGTCATATACCCTTCACCTGCAATAAACCTCTACACTTCAGAAACCAGGCCCTGTTAGCCAAGAAAAGACGCTTATTGATTGAACAAGGAACGAAACGAGGGGGAGATACGCTTTCACAAAACAAGTTAATATGGTCGAAAACCCCACTTCTCTTGACTTCCTGCAGCCTGATTATTACCGTGATGGGTTAATTTGTGAGTGCAATGTCAGCCTCTCATTTTTTAATGAACTATCATTTCCTGCTGCTGTGGAGTGTGTTTGGACGTCCTGTGTTCGTTTTGCAAAATCTAAATCCACAGGCCATGAGTCAGTGGAGACTTTGACCTGTCTGCCCCTTCTGAAGGCTGCCACTCCAACGACACACACACACACACACACACACACACACACACACACACACACACCACACACACACACACACACACACACACACACACACACACACACACACACACACAGGGGATGATAAGAGAACAAGGGCTCACATGACAGCCAAACCCTGGCCGGTCCAACTGGGTACAACATCATCACAACTGGCTTAGGCAATCACTAGTGTTACCCAATGCTCCACAGGGCCACAGTTCACACCTAACATAACATCACAGACGCGCAAGACACGCACAAACACACAAACACACACACACACACACACAAAAACAACACACAACACCACACACACACACCAACACGCGCAGACACAAACACACCACAAACCACACACACACACGCAGACACAAACACAAACAACAAACACACCACACACACTGTTAGGAAGCGCTCTGACCTGAGGTACTAAAACTCTGACCTCTACACTATCTCAAAACACAGTGCTTGACTCATTTCATTTTATCAGCTCTCGGCTTGATAAATTACTACTGCTCCAATTGATTTGATTAAGTGTAATAATGGAATTATCAGAGGCGGAGTGGGTTTTACTTTGTGAGGAAAAGTGTGTAAGGTAGTATCTCTGTGTGTGTGTGTTTGTGTGTGTGTGTGTGTGTGTGTGTATGAGTGAGTGAGTATCGTTCCTCCTCCAGTTCAACCGGGCTTTTTCCCAATGACTTCACCTAAAGCATGGAGCCCACCCTGGACGGAGATCCCCCTGCCCAGTGTGTTTATCACATCCCTGCTCCACAGCCATCGTCTGTTTCAGTCAGCAAACACAACCACACACACACACACCACACACACACACACACACACACACACACACACACACACACACACACACACAAGTTCGGACACATGCTATCCTCTTTGGTGCCCGCAGTGCTGCCAGGAAATCAGGGGGCACCAATTATAGCAGTCTATTATTCCTCTCACTTCCCAGACAGCCACATAAAACAGCCCTCAAACCCCCACGACCCCCCAGGTTCAGGTCGGCATGCCCAAACAGACCCTGGGTGTGGAGTTGCTGGGTCACTGTGTAACCAGGCCTGGACCCTTCCAATGGTGAGAAAGTGTGGTTTAATGAGTCAGATGTGACTGCAGACACATCCAGACAAGTCATACTTTTCAGGAGAGCGGCAGCGACAGACAGGCTGGAAATAGAGGAGGAGATGGAAGAACAGAAGAAGAAGAGGTAAAGGGCATTACACCAGTGTCTCCATCCATCCTGTGATGTCATGCTTGGAGGAATGGGATCTATGGTGACATTGTTTTTCTATGGGACAACATGTAGCCCTCTTTTCAAATGAACACCTAATGACCTGGTGATAACCCCACCTACTGTATGTCTTCAAACATTTACACTTTATTTGTCCCAAATTGGAAACTGCAGCAAGTCAGAAAACTGAAACACACAAGATAGTTAAAAAAGCACATTACAACAAGCTAAATAAATGTAAAGGGTAGAAACACACCAGAGAACCAAGGTCACGGGGTGGAGAATTAATGGCATTTGGAATAAATGAGAACCTGAGACTGTTTGAAGCTTGCCTCTCCTGTGAACATAATGTACTGTAAGTCACTAATCCAACACAGCGCGAGCACAGAAGTACATGAGACTTTTTTTTTCAGTAAGTAGTACACTGTGGGACTGTATACAGTCAGTGTGGTTCATATACACTGGGAGACGTGCTGCTCAGACAACCACATAGGTTACTATCTGCCTTTCAAAAGCCACAACATGCTGTATGTCTTCCACTATATGTTCTACTCTGGCTGCTCTATAAGTGACTGCTTTACAAAACAACAAGGAGAAATTCAGCAAAAAGACAGCCAGCAAGGTCAAAACCATCTGTAATAAACATAATAGTCAAATTGCCCAACGTGATTATAGTTATCTGATTAACTTTCTGTTCAGTTGTGCACAAAGTATAGCTTTGCATTCAAGTTTACATGCTGCAGAGGTTGTGGTTAGGAGCAACCGAATGTAGACGAGTGAAAGTTCCCGACGTCTATGCGACAGTATGCAACAGTGTGTCTTAATGTGCTGCAACAACACTGAAGAAATGTAGAACATCTAGCAAAAAGCAATACGCTACATTATTTCTGAATAAAACTGTTATATATATATATGTGTGAATGTGATTTAAGAACCCATAGCGGTCTAGTCCTAAGATTTAGTAAAAGCAATACACTGTGTTCACAGTGGTGAATCTTTGAGGTTTCACAAAATAAAATAATAAGCGAATGATTTATGTGTCTGTGATAAAACAAATAAAACACAACCTCCTCATAATTAAGATTTATGGTTGCTCTGGGGTTTTTTTAGGCCGAGGCCTAACACGGATGATCCATAACTGGACAATGCCGAGGATATTTACGGGAAGAAATATCCCAAACAACTCTCCTTACTTTCTCGCCTCACTCTAAAATACTTGTCACTGGACTGACGGGGGAAAACATGTCTGTTTTGCGTGATGTGTGATGGAGGCAGGGCGGGGAGGGAGAAGGGGTCTGGGCGGCTGCCTTCTGAGTCAGGTTCTGTCTCGGATGACTCCTCTCATACAACACAGACGGACACACACATACTACAGACTACCGGTGAAATGACAGCACACATTACGATGTTCATGGGATTCACAAAACAATACACTTCAGTGCATGATAACAGCTAGAGGTCAGGTTGTGTTCCCCTGATAAATGAGCTGCTCTAAAAATGAATCAATGGCGTACTGTTTCCTGAAACAACATGCAAGCCAGTTCCCATCCTGATGAATAAATACATCAGTAATTTCATGTGTAGGAATGATTTGATGAGCAAGCAGCATGTGTAGCGTGGTGCAGACTGTGAGACTTTGGACAAAACAAATGAATAAGGGCTGAATAAAGCAGGAAGTCCTGGGACACACAATGTGCCCATGAGGCACATAATATGACACCGGACCTCAGACCTAGAACACACATCTGACCTCTCCCTGTCTTTGTATCTTTCTCTCTCTCGCACAAACACCCACACACATACACACTTACTTGTCAAAGCTACAATTACATGCCGATCTTTGTGTACCCCTTCTAAATCCTTCATTGTGCTATTAACTGACAAAATAGGCCTACAGTACACAATCTGAACAATAAGTCTTCTTGAGCAACTGAATATTTTTCTAAAGACCTTTTGGCTCAGAGTGAAACCTGTCTTTGACGCTTACTGCCTCTGTATTTCTGTCAGAGCTTGTGGGCCAAGGTAATCAGAATGGAAGTGGAGGAGTTGAGAAAATGGACGCCCCGCCGGGCTTCGCATTAAACTTAACGACGCTGTATAAAAAGAGAGTCAGCCGCGACCTGCCGCTCCATCTCTCACTCTCACTGTCTTCCCCTGTTCGCCTCTGATCCCGTCATCCTAAGGGAGGCTTTTGACTGTGTTTGAGGAGAGAAGGGCAGGCCGTGGAAGAACTGATCAATGCCATCTTTGTCAGGGTGCTTCTCAGGTGACCAGAGCACCCGATGACTAATAGGATTGAAAATACTCCCTTCTGGCAGATTGGGTTAACGGGAATACTTTGCTCATATGGCTCAAAGAGGGCTATTATAGGATCAGTGATGTGACAGAGCTGTGAATGGTTAAAGAACTACATTGACATTTTGGATTTTTTATCACTACCATTCTTATACAAAAAAGATAGGCAACAGCTTCAGGCTGCAAAGGTGCAATACATCCCCACATTTAAGATAACTTAGGCTAATAAACTTCAGCAAAGACTGCAGCTCACTTTAGCTTCGTCCTCTATATTTATTGCACAAAAAATAGATTGATCCAGGAAATTCTTTGCCTCAAATTGGTGCAATTTGCTTTACATAGACCTATGTGGTGACATAAAAACCCCTGTGCTAGGTGACTTAAACTATTACAAGACATGGATACAGTTACCTTAAACCCAGACAACCCCACATTCAGCATGAAACCAGACAAACCTAGTTTCTATATGAGCTGGGGGGGTTTAAGATGGGTGAAATTCAGTGGAAACAAGCAGTAACAGACAATTCTCCCCTAACTCCAGTACGTTTACATGTACGCATATAACTGCACTACTGTGAAAACCCAAAATAGTTTGCATGGTTCTCAGCAATTTCACTTCTCCAGTGACTCAACTTTACTTGAGTTGTTTGATAGTTAACATCCAGAAGAAATTGTTTGACCTCAAGACAATAGTACAAAACAGGAACATAACAAGAAAATGGATTACATTAAAGGATTTCACAACTCACAAAGAAGGTTCACAATTGTCCAAGCCTGTCTGAAAACAACACTTGGGTGCCCATGAACATTGAAACAGGTTTTGCTTTCTGTAATCATACCTTTGTTTCCTACTGTTTAAAGCTAGTATGAGGTTGAGTTACACAAATCAAGTGGGCATTTTCTGAAGATAGTCCTTTAAGAAAATTCCCACACAGAATCAAAACCCAGAAAGAAACCAGGTGGAACAGCGTAAATGCAGAGAGCAAATTTAAATGTTTGCAAAGTACTTCAACTTTGTTAATTGATTTATACTTACTCCAATAACTACCTTAAAGTACCTAGGTAAGGTATAAGATGACAGTTACAACAAGAACAAGAACTGGAGTCTATCTTACAATTTAATAGAAATTTGATTGCAGTTCCAGTATGACCCGGTGATACAACCCCCGGCTGCCATGCCATGACCTGTGACTCTGTCCTGGCATCCCTCTGAGCAGGGCTGCCTGCTGTGATCCTCTAATACCGACAGCCCTGTGTGGCAGGGACAACCATCTGCAGGCCCATTGTGCTGGTAATGGACCCCTGCCTTTAGAGATGGACTCACATGGAAATGGGTGCATTCTCATGGAGACGTGCACCTGTTTCTACTGGATAACCTTTTCAGGTCTCAACTCTTGCTCTGTGCATCTCAATGGCCTTCTCCCCAAGAGCCCGACAGTGATAGGCCTCCCTTGACACATGGCTCTGAAGGATTTGCCAAACTCAATACAAGACACAGACAGTGTCTGACTCAATCAAGATGATGGATTATTGAGAACAGTCATTTTAAGTGCAAAGCCAGAAGACGAGATCCTATAAGATGACAGATAACTGTAAAATAGTGTCTGTCTTGTGTTATCTTTGTTCCTCTCTTCTTCATTCTCTTTTCCACATTTTCACCACCCACTTTTTCATCTGCCGTACCTCTGCACAAACTAAACTCAGTGCCACCACAGTCACCACTGACAAGCAGTGAACACACTGGACTCCTGCAGAGAGTGAATCACCAGCAGCAAAGCCACCTAACGGGTCTCATCACCACAGCTGTTCCCTTAATTAAGGAAGTCTTCTATTTTTTCCCGGTTCACATATCATCACATATGACTGGTGAAAAAGTGCCATGAATCAGAGTTAGAGATCTAGCCTAGACAAAGCTACTGACAACAGATCAAACAAGGACGCTGTAGGCCCAGACAGCATGTCAAAGACAGGAAAGCTCCCTGTTCCATTACTGCATGCAACGGGTGATTTTGATCTTTTCCTGTTGTAGATCACCACCTCACTGGCTGACGAAGCCAGAGCTGAGATAAGAAAAAGGAGGACTGGGAGGACTGGGCACAGAAAAAGATGAATCTGTTTCCCTGAAGTTATATGGAGCATAGCAGCAGGGGCTTTTTCCTTCTCTGAAGTCCTTCTATTGACCTCATGTGCACATTACATTTAAGGGAATTAAAGTGTATAAAATGAGCCTGTTGTGGGATAAGACAGGACAGTAGTCATAATTGTTTCTCATGGTGCAAAGTGTTTAACAACTATGTTTACATGCACAAAATCTTAAGGTGTTTGCACTTATTCTGAAAAACAAAAATATTCCTACAAAGCTGTTTAAATGGCTACTGAAAATAAATATTTCACTATTGTTTCTGTTTACATGCAGTCATCAAAATAGGATTGGTGGCCATGAGAGGTCCATAGAGTTAGGGTATAATGAAAACATTTGGGTGATATCATGTAACTTTAAAGTTGGAAGCACATTCATTTACAAAAATGTATAAGGTCTCTTTTTTAAATCAAATCTAAAAACTCTACAGACTTGTTAAAAAAGGTGGGAAGCCTGTGCAGCTTATTTATGACTAGTGGCAACAACAACAAAAACTGCTAAATGAACACTTATCAGGAATAACTACACGAAAGCTCTTGATGTACAACTCCTTTAGATGTTGATCAAAGCCTTGAGTAATGTGAGTTTGCAGAATTTTCTCCTGCCTTAAACAATGACTGTACATGCACCGCCGGCCTTGAAGAGGAGACATCTGTACGTTAGTCACAGGACATAAGAAACCCGACAAGTCGGATCAGACACACAGCTCCAACCAACCTGGCTATCACTTATTGTTATCAGCCCAAAAGGCATCCGAGGAGGGTTTTATTGTAAAATTTGTGGCAGTTCAAAGCAAAATTATCTTTATTTTTATCCAACTACTGCAGACAGAGGGTTATAGATTTAACCTTAAATGCTTTGCACAGCAGGAAAACAAGAGTGAAACCCAATCTGCCAGAGATAGAAGAATCTGTTTCCACAATACTCACGAAGAAGTCATTTATTAAGTTTGAAATGTCTAACAGCAGTTTCTTTTGTCCAAAACAGACAGTAATTAGAAAAACAGTTGAAAAAGGAAGACCACGTTACTTGATTGAAAAACTGTCAAAAGTTATTTTTCCACAAAAACCTTTTTATTTTGGTCTCGCTCTCAAAGGGAACATCAGACAGTCATAAATGTCTAATGGAAATGTGAAGTCACTTATGTTCAACTTGTTCTAGTCCTTTGCATATTCTCTACATTTTATTTCCAGCCAGTAAAAAAACTCTGGAGTTGGTCATTTTGTTAACAGAGGTGATGAAAATGGCTGTTGACAGTTTTAGAGCCTCATGACGTTTAAGCCTCAGATCCAAAGCTCTTTTGTGGGGCTGAATTTCAGTAACACACTTTCCATTTGTCATTCACAGAAAATCTACTTTCCTGATTTGAACTGCTGATGAATGAGTAAAAATCTTTAAAAATATCCCTAAAAAATCCCACATTGCTAAATTGAGTAATGCATTAGATGACTTTATCATGATACACAACTCTTATTGCCACATAACCAATTTTTAAGTGACAGTGTTACAATACACACATTTGTTTTTATTGAAACTTTAAAAGAATTTGTGAGCACTCCCTATTGAGTGAATAAGAAAATCTACCTTGTAACATTAACCTATAATGTTGTACTGTACTGCAGAAGTTGACAATCACACTACAACATGTAGCCAGTAGCCAGTGTTAAAGTCTTGTATATATCCAATATCCAACCATTACCTTATCCAAGTTAGAAAATACATGTGTTACAAATTATGCAACACTTAGATAAAGCACCACAATACACGCACAAACACACTTCTATTTTCTTCTCACCAAAACTATCTGAACTACTAGTGAAACTCAAAGTCTGGCCTTTTTCAAAAAGTGAAAAGTCACCCTACAACACCCAATACAGCGTATGCATCATAAGAAGGACTTGTGTTAAGTTTGAAACAAACAGCAAGTTGTGATGCACTCAAAGTGGAAGGTGCTATTGTGTGTTTTGTTAGGGAGCTGATAAATCATTTCACTTAAATTATGAAAAATAACTTTCAAAAAATAAAACATGATCTAGATAACAGTTGTGTAATGTTTCAGTGTAATCATTTGATATTTCAAATGTCTTCAGTGCAAAACATGTTCTGTAAGGCATTACACTCGTAACTGGTTAAACTTATTTCTGTGTCTTCTATGGTGGTGGTTGTGTGTGTGTGTGTGTGTCTCAACTAGATTACCTGACATGCAAAGATCAGAAAATAAATTGTGTTGTGTTGTATTATGTCATGAAATCCCCCTGGTCAATGTCCAACCAATGGTCACTTCAGAATCCAGAGCTAAGCAAACAAAAAGAAAGCCTAAATATTAAAATAAAGACACAATCTGTGTCTTAAATTAATCATTAAGCAAAAACTGCTTGAAAAAGATGAAAAAGCAAATGCTCCACAAGCTTATAAGATTTCACATGGGATAATCAAAAATACATCAAATGTTATAAAGCTATCTGACCCCACAGCAAATTAGTCATCGGTGAAATAATTTTCAAAAAACAAACATCAAACACTCTATGCAGTCATGGCATGAAATCATTATGTCATGAATCTGTTGATGCAAAACCAAGAAAGTAGAGAGTAGCTTCCAAATACATAAAAAAGAAAATCCGTTTTTTAAATCAGGTTTTAAGTGCTTCATTAAATATTTTAGAAAATGTCCTGTGGGTGTGGTGATAAAGAAACAAGATGTAGAGATTTAGTATAACTAACATGAAAATGAGGACATCCAGAGGACAAATCTTGTGTGTTTGCATGCAACTGTGCACAGTGGGTGGGGGGAACTGCAGGTGCCTGAATTCAAGCGGCTGTAAAGGTGTTCATTTATTTTAAAGCAACTGCAGAGTTAACACTGACACCGCGGTCTTCCTGTGTCTAAGGGCTTACAAATGAAAGGCTGTCACCCATTCATAAGGTCATGTGTGACTGAGAGTGAGAGTAAGTGGCAGAGAGAATCAGAGTTGGTGGAAAGGCCTCATGAGGAAGGAAGCTGACGGTTGACAAGTTGTAATTGGGGAAACTTTCTTGAGAAAAAAAGCGGGCAGCAAGTCAGACTGAAACCTGTCAATAACCAATGATCTGTCGCATTGAGTCTGCAGCTCAATGAACAGTGACTGCCAGCGCCGGCAGGTCTTTCACAACCCAACACACGCACACATACACACGCACAAGCACACACAGTTAGAAAAACTTTTCAATCTGAACCTATTTTAAGTTGTGGCATTGAAAAAAGAATCAAGTAATGTCTATAAAAAATACACATGTGGAGAAAAGAGCAACAACAGCTTCTTAAGTAGCCTTCTCTGACCAAAGTCTTGCAAAAGTGTAAAAAGACAACATGGCGAGGAAGAGGGCTGATGCAATCTCATCGCCTGAATTCATTCTTTGTGTGTGTGTGTGTGTGTGTGTG